>NW_010254870.1:39375-46217 GCF_000690775.1 Eurypyga helias | reverse complement strand
ACCCAAACCATTCTGTGGTTCTGTATTTTTTACGATGCCTTCAGGTGCAAAGATCCCAGAACAACAACATGTAAGAGCATCCACAGTGTACAAGCTACTTCAGAGATTAATAAATCCCTCTTGTAATAACTTTATATTTCCAGGTGGGGGTTTTTTTGTTTGTTTGTTTTGGTGGGTTTTTTTTTTTTTTTTTTTTTAAAGCTAGATAGAACAATTCCCAATTACTTGCTGCACCAGGAATTCTCCAGCTTTTTCAAGTTGAGCAGTTTTATTTGAGACTATCACACAACTGGGAAATCATGCTGCCCAAAATTTGAGCAAATCAAAATGCTGGGATTTTTCTAGAGCTATCTTGCTGGAAACAGTCCTTACATTCATACCCCTCTGAAGATGTTAAGCATGTGCCAAGTCTCCTATTTTAGGCTCATCTTCTATCCATCTCCCTTATAAGGGCAAAGTTTTCTAAGTTTGAATCATGCCAAAGCACTGATTATATATTTAAAGTATCATGCTAAAATACTAATTAAATTACTGAACAATTATTCAATTGTTTTCCATTGACTTTTGCAAAATAATGTAGGTCACTTAAAAAAACCCCAAACAAAACAACAAAAAAGGCAAGACCTCAATTTCAGTCTCTCTCAACCAGCAATTTCGGAGTGTGAACCCAGGACAAAATGCAATAACCATAGAGTTTAACAAATGCATACTTTAATAGTTTTTCTATTTTTAATCCCCAGCCAACAAGTAGTCCAAAGAGACTATGTATTTTATAGAAAAAGAATTTTTAATGGACTATGGTAAAATTGTGTCCTGATAGTTATAAACCACATTTTCCAACAAGCTGCATATATAATTTTCCTTCAAGTTTGCTTCAACATTAGACACAAGAAACAGAAAAGACATAGCAGTCTTCTAGCCAAAAAAAAACCCCAAAACACCCCACCCCAGTCTACAGAGTTACCTTCTATTAGGTGAGTTAAGGCAAGATACCCATTGTATGCATGTAGGTCCTCATGAATGATGTAATCAACAGCAGAATTCCAGTCTTATCAGACTTGAATGCTTTCCTGAAGATAGTGTACTCAGTTTTTCTTACTACTGAATATTTCTTGCCTTGGCAAGTCATGAAACTTTGGCTCCAACCTCATGAATGCCTGGATTTGATTTGGTAATATTTGAAAATAGCCAGATTTTCTGACACTGGCTATAACTTCTCAATTCTTACTCATGAAGCAAAATAATAAGGTAAAAAGTAATGCAAAAAGTGGAAAACAAAGCCTTTAAAAGGCACTGTATTCATCACCTGATGTCTTCACAGGTTTATTCTAGGAAACTTAAGGAGATACTGGATATGCATATCTCATTCTATTAGCAGGAGGCACCTATTTGTAATACCAAGTTATAATCTGAAGCCTAGCACAGCTTTAGGGTTGTGGCAAGGGGGTGTTGATATTTTGGGTTGGTTTTTAATGTATTGGTTTACAAAGAAAAAACAAACCAAAACACCAACCGCCAACTCCCAAAACCCAAACTCAAAACAAGATCTTAAAACAGTAACCACTTTTCCATCCCTGCTTATAGCTGGAATACCCACCCATATGCCCTCCTTCTCTTCAACAACACAGAAATTGTCATTATAGCCCAAAAAAAAAAGAAAAAGCACTTTAGGTCAACTGAAAACAAAAGCCACATTCTGCTATATTTTTACTTTGGCCATATCTTTATGGCCAAACTTTGCTTGCAACCTTTTCAAGTCAACTGTTTAAAACAGATGTGAAACCAATGCTCTATTCAATAGAAGGAAAAAAAATATCTTTTTTAAGATAATAAAATGAAGAAAGCATTACTCTACTGAATCACAATTATGTTAGCGAGCACTTTCTGAAGATCACATCAAAGATAACTAAAAGACTTAAAAACTGAATAATCAAATACAGACAGACTAGAAGAATAGGCATCCTGCCATTTTGGGGAACAATTAGGAATATTAATTTTCCAATCTACTTCCAAAAACCCAACTGTCATATTCTAACTCACTCACTTTTCCAGTTCTTATCTGTGATGAATTCACCCTTCCAACATTTGTAGCCTTCTTGCCAAATAATAAGTCTACTTTAACTATTTAGCATACTGTTCTTATATGAAAAACGTTGTTCTATTTTTTTACAGTAGAAAAAGTTCTAGTTAGGATACTGGGAGTTTTATTCCCTCCACAGGTGAATGTAAGTGGGAAAACTATAAACCCTAGGATTTCGGAATCATTCTACAGGATCAGAGAGTGGAAGGGAGCAGTATGGGGGGAGAGAATGCTAAAGAAATTTCAGATTCCTTCTCATGTTAAAAGTTTATTTGAAAGGTTATTTTAGAACCACTATATAATTCCTCAAACCTCGCTATTGCCTAGTAAGCCGGCAGAAAGTGATGAAATTTTGCAGAGTATCCCAAAAGCACACAACAATTACACATTTCTGGTCTGTTCCCAGTTCTTCACAGGACAACTCCCTATGTCCAGGAAGGCCAAAGAGGATAGGCACACTACAAGGGGATGCCACTGTGGAACTCCTTAGTACATCCTCTTTGTATTTCAGTCTTCATGAAAACTAAAGTCACCATCTTTCTCAATAAGTTAATCCTGCTAAAACTAGATGACTTTTGCTTGTGAAGAAAAAGTGAGGAATGCACAAGAGGCATCCCACAGAACTGACTGTACACAAACCAAAACAACGACAATCTGTTGAGGCATGCTTGAAAACCTACAGGTTTTGATCTTTCCATTTACATCTTTGCACCAGAGGACATGGCTTAGAACATGGAAGCGCACCGCAACTACACAAGAGTCAAGACGGGAGGCAAGAGTTAAACTCCAACGTCTGTCACGTGAACAAACTACCACGTCCTCAATGGGAAGAAACCGGTTTCTGCAGAACTGATCCATCCACCTTATCCTCTGTGATCATGGTTGAGGAGCTGGTCCTTAATGCAGCTAAATACAACAGGTTTGTACACAACAAAGTTCCCAAGAGATGCAACGCTTAGTAGGGAGACCAGATGTGGAGAAGGAGACTAAGTTATGTTCTCAACCCATGCAGCCACCTTGAGATACTTCAGCAGGGGCTGTATTTCCACAGACAACTTTTTCCTTTGGACAGAGAATGAGTAATGTAGGACCTTCCATAAACATCCAGCATGCTACAGAGGTATTTAATTTAGGAAGACGCATCAAAATCACTGCAGTAAAATCATCTTGCTTTTCATTAAACATAGTCAAAACAAAATTTCTAAGAAACACAAGGATCCTAATATTTCAGTTACATGAATTGCAAATCCAGAAATCTTTCTCTAGTCCCCAGTGCCAATTCTGCCCCACCCACACTTCACTGAAAAATTAGAAAAACAAGCCAAACGGGCAAGAAAGTCTCACAGCAAGAACATTTGAGCTTGGCATACATTAACGGCACTTCACGGAAAACATTTTGTTATGTAAACATTTATGAATAATTTCTTTGTATTTAAATTAAAAATTAAAATGGAAATATAAAAGCTGCATACCACAAGGGTTGTATTAATTAGTATAATGAAATTAATTCATGTTAAATATCAGCCCGTTTAACCAACAAGAACCTGTGTGTCCAACAGATTTTGAATTAAAATGCCATCAGACAGTACTGATGATAAGCCAGACGCCGTATCAAATATCTTAAGAAAAACAGAGAAGTGTTTATAAGATATTTGTTTCATTTTAGAAGTAGTGGCATGGGTAGAAGTGAAACCGCACTACAGCAAGTGAATAAATTAATCTGAAAAGCAAAAACCTATAGGTATTAGCTATGTTACATACCAAGTTTTTCCAGGAAGACCTTGCCATTTAGGACATAGTATTTTCATACTGCAGCCACACAGATCCCAGAGGCTCAACCCACATTTCCTGATTTCTACAACAAAGAGTGTCATTAGCTACCAGCATCATCAGGAATGCAGTACTACAGTAACCATACTTAAAGGAACCTTTCATCTAGTTTGAGAAAAACAAAAGTATGGTGAGACTGGTATGACAAGTTAATCAACTTTTAAGCTATTAACCATCAGCTTCAAACAAGACAGCTCAACTAATAAGCACACAGTCCTACATGTAGAGAACCTGTGCTGAACTCAAGTTAATATGAGTATTCAATGTACAGTTTAGTCTGCTTATTCTAATTCTCTACTTCCTGTTGTTTTCATCCGAACCATATATCAAGTAGTGCATAATTTTATAAGATTCAGCTGCTAAACGGAAATCTCGAAGGAGGGTTTTCCTTGCTACACAACTCTACCACTACATTCTTAACAGCACAGATTCAAAATTCATTCTACTAATACGCTGCTTGCTCAAAAAAAAGTCTATGCTATTGGGTTGGGGTTATGATTTTTCTAGGTCTGATCTTTCTCTGCAAGTTGTGTTTAACTGTTGATTTTAATAAAGCTTTAAAATATTCTTCAATACTTAAACTCAGCTGAGTCTTATAACTCCTTGGTAATCTCATGACTTTTAATTCCTCACATTCTTGTATGCATTTTTGCTATGCCACAGCCAGTCTAGCTGCAATGGGAGCCAAGATGTCTGTAGACAGACCCTCTGACTATATGCCTTATTGTCACATCCTTTGCCATCTTAGGATGTTCTACTAAAACAACACTACCACTTGCATTTTTACTTTAGCTTGTCCTTAACTTTTCCTTTTTCATAAAGTACATACCTATAACAATGTGCACAGATGAGGAACACATCGCTATAAACAAAGTCTCTTAAGCTTCTCATAACACACAAACACGATACAGTATTTTTAAAAAATCATAGGGGGAAAAAAACAGCTGCTGAAGAATACTGTCCCTGCTTCACCTGACTGGATGCAGCACAAGCTGGTGGATTCAAGCAGTATCTTCCAGCAATACCACACTCATCTTGCCTGGAACAAACCTCTGCTTCCAACTCTTGCTCAGGCAACCAACGCTTCTGGTTACAGGCTGGCTGTGGTACTGCTATTGATTTCTTGACAACACCTGTGTACTGAGCTTCTCGAGATCACAGGTCAAATATTACAGATAATCCTGTTGCAGTTATCTCTAATTTGTTCACATAAATGTTGATTATATTGGCCAGGCTGGTGAAATAAAACCACTTGCTATTCCACTGCGTGACTGCAGAACTCTGTGTGCAGTTCAGCTAAAAGAATAAAAGCAATGGAAGTGCTATTGCTGGCAAAGAACTCAATTTTCTTTACCTGCAATTCCTTCAGTATTTTGTTTACCAGTGGCATCAATACGAATGGCTGCATCAGTAAGATCTGCAGCCTTCAGGAATATTACCTTCTGAAAAGCTTTTGTTTAAGTAGTAAAATTGATTACAACCATTACAAGCTTATTTAACTTAAGAAATGTAAAGGAAAAAAATTACCTGAAGGATAATGTATCTTAAGTGTCATTTTTGGAAATCCTGATTATTTTTATTTAATGTATTTTTAAATGAGAGCTTGAAAGCTCCTCAGTCTTCAGTGGCACTCTTCTCATCACATAGCTTTTCATTAACTGTTTGATTCTTAGACCTCTGAGCATCAGCTCCAGAAGTCAAGCTACAATTAGTCACTGAAGGTGCTTGCTAGACAAGATTAAGAGCGTTCCAGTCATATCCTGATTAAATCTACATACCAAACAAACGAACTTTCATTACAAAGTTAGCAAGTGTATCTGCCTTTTACAATTTCAATAAAAACTTGTTGGTTTTCAGCATGGATACCTAAGGAAGAAACACATTCAAAAATGCAACATGCCTGCCAGATCTCCCTGACAACTTTTGACCCAACTGGGAGCATCCATCAAGGCTGAAAAAGGAAGTAAAGCATCCCAGATATGTGAGATGCTTCAAGAAAATCAGGAGCTGGTGACACAGACATCCTCACACTCTACTCCCCCCTCGCTTTTTTTTTTTAAGCTAATATTGCCTTCATTCTCAGAGACCCCGTTTAGAATTAAAGTCTGAGTTCTGCAAGCAGCACAAACATAAGGCGACAGCCTCTGTCTTACAAGATTTACTAGGAAAGTTAAATGGCACCCTGCAGGGTTTTCCTATTATTCTCAAGAATGCTGTTTGCAGGGTAGTAAGAATCTGATTAGAATTTCTGTACATTTGGAAAATACTATAATCTTCTAGTATACATCATAATGAAGCTTTGTCCAACAGTTAAGTAAGTAGGTAACACACACGTACTAGAATGAATACATTTAACTACCAACACATACATTATGCCTAAAAATTTCAGAAACCATGATATGCCAAACTCTTGTAATTTTAAGACTTGCTTTTAAAAGAATAAAGTTTCTAGTAATTTCAGGACAGTTGTTTGCCAAAGTTGAATTTGGCCCAGCGTGAGCCAGGCCACTGGGATGAAAATGCCAGGCATACCCAAAAACATCAAATCGCAGTATCGTTTCAACATAGTCTCAATGTCGAACAGCAACAAATGAAAACAGAAATAAAATAAAGACCCATTGAGATCAACAGGACATTTCAAATAACACTGCTGTGTGCTTTCTAATGAGACTTGTTAGTAACCCTTATACTTAACTGCCTGACTCCTTTCACCATAAAGGATCTTGAAACCTTTTCAGGCAGAAGTGCCTACACCTCAGTGGTTTCCAGTGTACCTTTGATATTCAGCAGAGGAAATCCCCGTGGGCTATGTAACTGTTTTCATTTTGCCCCATGAAATTCCATTCACTTTTGGATGATGTATAAGCTCTTAAAGCCCAAATTTTTCTCCTCTCTTTCATTCCTGCAAAATTTTTTGCAGCATACCAGTCAT
>NW_010254870.1:37663-39286 GCF_000690775.1 Eurypyga helias | reverse complement strand
CCCCCGTATCCTCTCAATTTAGCTTCCAAAAGTGAGCATGCAGGTGATCCCTTACCTCCAAACATGACACAACTATCCTAAACAGATTCAGCATGCAGCTTCAGTGGCTGATGTTCCACAAAGAGGTAAAAAAAGAGAATCATTTTCTTGAGTCTTGGACAAGGGAAAAACACCATCATGACCAGGACTTTTCCTACTCATCCAAACAACTTAAAACCCAAAATCCAACTATCCATCCTAGAAAAGACTGATGGCAAACAATTTTGTAGTTCACTTGAATAATCTAAGACATCAGTGCTGCAGTTCAAAATTACAATCTTATTGTTTCCCATTAATTAAACCCAGGAATGTTCCTCCACTAATTATTAGAGAACGTCATTTAGGTTACGCACTCCAGACTTTGAAACATGGGAAATGGTAGCTTGACAGTTATCAGCGCTGCTTTGGATATCCTACAGTGTCATGCAAATGAATTATGATTGAGTTTTTTACTTATGTATTACCATTCTTTCATTAACTATCTTCTTCACTGTGAAGAAAAACAATATACAAATGTCTGGAAAAGGCAAATGAGTACAGCAACCAAATACAAGTAGACCAGGGCCCTCCCACTGTAAAAACTTCCAGACGAAGAACATTCACACACTCTCAATTCATTGCCGCAGGAAGATTTCCTCTGGTAACCTGTTATTCTTCCTCAAGATTCCAAATACTTTTTCAGTATTAATAAGGAAGAAAAAAACAAAACAAAAAAAGAGAAGCAGATTTGGTCTAGGGAACCTTGAACTCCTGAACTCCCTTCTTGTTTTTTACCCTCCTGCTTCAGAACACAGAAGCACTGAACAAAGGTTTATGCTACAAGAGTTCACAAATGGCGGTACCACCAGAGCAGAATGCAAACTACATCACCTCAAAAGCAAGGACTTACATACTTCACCACACTTTCAATTACAAACCACTGCTAATTTTATTTAGTGCCCCTGGTTCTTGGGGGGGTGGGTGGGGGACAGGACAAAAACCAAACAAATCAAACCCAACCCCACAACAGTTGACAACTGTGCCTCTTTTAATCTCTCCATGTCATTCATGATCCTTTCAGCCTCTATCCTATCCTTTCTGGCCATAGAGGACACAACTATTTCTTCTGCAGACAGAATAGATCCATTTTCAGACTCAAAAGAAGAGCTGATCCCCCTGCGTGAAGTAAGAGGGGTATATGGTAAGAGGGAATCACCCTCAGCTGCAGGTTTCAACTGATCCTACCTCAGGAAGCCTCAGAGCTGCAGATGTTGCCCAACCAGAGAGATATTCTCAGAGAGATACTGCCTGAAATTTTTTTCTTGTTTCTTCTAATTGCATGGAATTACCACTGTCATCCCACCCTCAGTGCCTGAAGTGGGGAAATTTACACTGGAATCACTGTGACACTATCACAAAGTCACAGAATGGCTGAGGTTGGAAGACCTCTGAAGATCTAGTCCAACCCTCTGCTCTAAGCAGGATCAGCTAGAGTGAGCTGCACAGGACCATGTCCAAGTAGATCTTGAATATCTCCAAGGATGGTGAATCTGTAACCTCTCAAGGTAACAATCAAAGTATGTGTAGTTTTTCATTTATCATAAG
>NW_010254870.1:0-37637 GCF_000690775.1 Eurypyga helias | reverse complement strand
ATTCCTGCCCTGCGGAACATGAAAAATTCATCCCACTTGGGATTATACATGCCTCAAAGCCACTTGAAACAGACTTCCCTGAGCAGAGTCACAAGACTCTCAGTCAAGCAGAACTTCATCCCAACTCTATTTATATTCACATAATCTATCTACAGACTAGAGCTCAGTGGCTCTGTATGGTTTGACTAAAATATTCAAAGTAGCGTTTACACCTTCTAAAGAAAAATTGATAAGTGCTATCTGCCCTTTATGCAATTCTAGAAGGGAGACAGATACCTGCTACAGTTCATAATACGCACATTAATGAGAATAGCTGAACAAGACCAAGTGGCTCAGTAGCTCACTTGTGAAATATCAAAGAAAACTGTGAGATCTTCCCATATGATATCCATGATATCTCAACAAGAACTTCCAGAAAGCTTGAGGAAGTTCTGGCTACAGCAATCAGAGACATACCCTCAGCAAACAAGATGCTGGAGTCTTCCCAGACCTTTCAAAGATAACTGATTTCGCTTTGGATGGAACTGACCAAGAAAGCCAAGGAGAAATGCTGATTTTGCAAGACAAACCAATTCAGTCTTGTGTTCCATCAGCACTTCTTATGCAATAAGGGAAGAAAGCGGAAGAATTCTTAAAGTAAAGAATCTTTAACAAGGATACATCTTCAAGGGACACCTCAGTGAAGGAAGAAACCTGCTAAGAGGAAAAAGCAGAGCTTTTTTTATTACTACGGAGACTTTTGAGATACATGGGAGAATAAAACTACAATGGTGGAAGATTCCAGATCTGCATTGGACATCAAGCAGTCTTGGGAGAAGAAAACAACATCTTTACCAAGAAGTACCAGTATGTCAGCATTAACATCGCAGAAACTGCCACACTTTGACTCACTCAAAGATGAAGGATGCAGCACTGACTCCAAGCACTCCTTCAGCCTTAACAACCTCCCAGATCTGACGTAATTTGACACAGGAGGTGTGCCCGCTTATACAAACCCTCATGAGATCTCTTATCCCTCTGCTTAACCAGCTCTGTGAAAGCAAATAATGCTGGGCCACACCTGGACATCTTTGATCTCTCCTGCTTCATGAAGAAGGAGTAACCACCAGCCCAGACAGATGGATGAAGTGGGTCAGAGCATTTCTCCATGGCATGATTTTATTTCAATCAACAGATCTCCTCTCTCCTGCAGCTGGCTCTTGCAGACAGAACATGTGACAGAGCCAGCCTCCAAGCAGGAGTCTGGTACTGAGACAGCATCTCAGAGTCCCATCAGCTCTTCACAAACTTTCCCATTAAGGATTACTTTAGACAGGTATCACAGACTTCTCAGAAAGCCTAACAGACACTCTATAAAGTCTCAACTGAGAGTTTACAGAAGAGGAAGGGTGGAATGCTGGAAAACAGGCCCTCCAAACAACTGTAAAGAGGCATCTCAAAGACCAAATACTTTGGTCGTCACTGCCAACGAGACTGGACCTGCTCTCTCTGCTAATAATGATACAAAAATCGGGTGCAGTCAGAGAGCACCCTCCAACACACACACAACCTCAAGCACCTCAGCAGCCTCACACTTGCTTGGCACAGCAAGACATATGGACCGGGCAGCTCACGAGACAGCAGCGCGCTAGAAAAGAGAAGCCTGAAGTGCAAACTCTACATGTGGACATTCTCAGGCTAAGCACCTAAGTCACACACAGACCTTGGTACCAAGAAACCAAAATAAAGCCCAGTGATTTATGTGTAACATCATGGTAAAACTCAGAGGGCTTAAATGGAAATTCCCTAGCAAAAGTAACTCCTAACTTAAGAGTGAGGAAGAGAGTGCAGTTGTCCGTGACAGAGACAGCTGATGGTGCTTCATCTGCCGTATCTTTGTTGGAAGGCAAAGCGCATGCATCACCAGCCCTGGGCAGCTGCGCCAATCTGGTATTCTGGATGTACAGCTACTGTGGGCAATCTGGGCGAGCACCCTGCGTGCCAGGTTTCAGCTTAATGTGAACACAATGAAATAATTGTGAAACAAGAAATCGCCTTTAAAATCAAAGCCAAAAGCTGCCAGATTCAAGAGGTCTGCTAATGTCACAGACAGCAGCACAGTTAGACTGGGAGGGGGAAAAAACCCCCAAACATCTCTAACTGATTACTGTTATTTTCAAATATTTACAGTCTTCTCAACTAAATACACATAAGAAAACATCAGCCAAAACCTGAAAGCTTTCAGTATGAAACCAACTCAGATTTCACTCAATCACTTTTCAGTCTGACCATGAGAATAATTTTACAGTATTTTAAAAGTTAGACTGATAATATCCAAGTTGACATATCCATAACAATCAGTTACAAAAGCTGGGCTTGCTCACACTTCACAAATACTGAATCAAGGAAAACATCTAGCAAGTTTAATTTCCAGCTCAGGAGATGCCCCTATTCAACAAAGCGTATGTTACTCAGTTGAATATTATGTAAATGTTTTCTTTTAAAATGAGCATGTATTTAATAGCTGTTCTGAAAAGTTGGGGCCCATGAAAAGTCCATACGTGGAAGTGTATTGTTACTATTTAAATGATTCCACATGTACAGTTACTCAAGTGTAAAAACTTCCATTTTCCAATACAGCAGAACAACTATGAAAAAGCTGGGAAAATGCAGCAATAGTGGAAGATTTATCTAAGCTAAAAATCATGTCAGTGTTATGTTTTTTAAATTACTAACACTATTAAGACACATGTTCATGCTGCGGCCAGAAGAGTTATACTATAGACTTACAAACAAATATTAAAAAGCAGCAGTTTCCAAATGGTGATCCATTGGCTGGCACATGGTGCTATTTAGAATATTTTCCCTCTAAGTCTCTATTAGAAGTGCATGGTGGTCTTGAACATATTGAAGGAGAAGAGCTGTTCCATCGCTAAAAAAAGGCTGTAAAACCATGGCTCAGTTTAAGTTAAAAAAAAAAAGTATGTTTAAAAAGTGAACCAGTCAACCTTTCCTCTCATACCTATTCAATACTCATTAGAGGTTCTATAGAAACAGTACTTAAGTCAAAACTAGTAATTATTTAATAGTGCTTTCAAACATATCCAAGCTATTTTGGCAAGTTGGTGCCTTCGGAGATATGTTCCTTATTTATAGTCTGAAAAGCAGAGGCTGCTCATACTAATCAATTATACAACCATTTTTCACATCTGAAAAGCAAATATAAACTCTCAGGGTTTTTAGAGACCTGAAGGCCCTCTCATTAATTAGCTTTCTAAGCCAATTAAAAGATGTTTTTTGAATGTCACTCCATGTTTTTTTAACATAACTGCTTAGGAAACACCATTCTATTCAATATTTAAATGTACACTTTCAACGACTCACTGGAATTCTATAGCAGAATTTACTACCCTTGGCAAACAAATCAGAAGCGTCATTTGATTCCTTAAGTAACCCTTAAACTTTACGTCAAAGTGAGACTGTAAGAAGATTTGTCAGAAATGGACTGGCTTTCATTTACTTAAATTCAAATGTGATACAAGCGCAGGAAACGAGCAGGAAGTTGTTATCCCTTAGCTTGAGCCAAGCCCAAGCACAGGGCAACTCCTGCCACCACAGAGACTGAGAAAACACCCAAACCTATATTGTAATGCATTTTTTCGCTAAGCTGGTACACCAGCCTTTCAGGTAGACACAACGCTCATGTGAATGTAGCATGAATGTATATATACACTCTAGAGCATGTAGTAGACCCCAAGTGACCATGCATGGCTGACAAATAAACCCATGCTGAAGGGTCCATCTTTAGAAACAGTGTAAACAAAAGTACCTGAACTACAACATGCTCCACTAGTGTTTTACATTCAAATCTTACCAATGGCAAAGCCAACTCAGTCACACATTAGGAGAGCTTGTTGCAAAGATACTTGCACAGCTGTCATAAGAAAAGGATGCTGCTAATATGGTCTGAACCACCTCTAGATGGGCTTAAGGGATTTCAAATTGCTAACAATTTCACTACTATTATTTTTATTAAACTTACTACAGCCTCATAATAACTACATCCTGGTAATAATATAGTGCTTCAGAAATGAGCTTCTAGTCTTCCTGATACCTACTAAGTTCACTTTTTACTTTATCCACCAGATAAAAAGCCAATGCACTTTGCCAAGACACACACGTAAGGCTGGCAAAAAGTAGGTGTATATGTTCCAGAATAACAGTAAATCTGACTATTCTGTACAAAATACAAAATCTGCTTTTTCTTCCTAACTCAGCTGTATTTTAAGCTAACTTTTTTTGGCCAACTTTTTTTATAGGTAGTTGTACTACCTATGAACTGCTGCTGCTACCAACCACCCTGTATGGCCAACATAATGGACTGTTACACTGAAGAGGAGGCAAAACCTTTGCACATGTGCACAGACTACCCAGAAACAAAACCACAAAATAAGAATAAAACTATTTTGTTTTTTCTTACAAGTTTCAGAAAATGTTTATTTAAGGTTAAATTATTATTTTCTTCCTGTAATAGCAACTTTTTCAAATTTGGTTAAAGTGTTTGCTGTTATAATCTCTACAGGTTGCTAAACACTTTCAGGGTACAAAGTCACAAGTTCTTCGTAATGCTGCTCTGTGTACTCTTGCCACCGCCAGCACAACTTCCCTCGGTAACACAAGCACCGTACAAACACCAGCTATAACTGGAGAGTTGGTTGTGCTTTGAAGTTGTGTTAACAACAGAACACACTGCAGGTTCCACTTCAACATGCAAAGCGCCTTCTTCTGGGTTTCCTATGACCACAGCAAGAGCCAAGTCACTGCATCCCTGCTGTGCAGCCAAAAAAATTTAAAAGATCATCCAGAAAGTCAAGAAATCACAGGATTTGTGCAAAGTTTGATAAGAAACAGCAGGGTTTCCCTACTCTGAAATTGTAAAAAGGCAGGCGAGCATTCCCTCCGTTTTAGTATTCATATTTTTTTGTAAAAAATGATAAAGTATATTTGTTTCCTCCCTGTGCTCTTCCAAGTAGTATTGTTCTATATAAACATTGTGCTGCCATCAATTGATGCTGTTAGTAAACAAGTATATACAGTAACATATTTATTTCTACCCCTTGTCACACAAACACAATATATTTCAGTTCTTGAAACAAGTGTCCTTGTGAACTATGTTTCCAGCTGTTACTTGAAATCCTTCAGGTTCGTCTTATGTCATATTAGCTTTTTAACACGTATGTTAAAACTTAGACAACCAAGATTACCAGCTGAGCATACTGTAAGACTTCAGCTGTGCTTCGTACCATTCAGAAAAGCCCCAGAAGGGAGAACACACAACCTTCCAACAAATGAGCCCTCTTCCAGGGCGACATCTCCCATGTCTGAGAAATACTGCAATGTGCACAGGGGCAACTGGCAGAGATTGCTAAACACCCTGAAGATCAATGCCTCTGCACAAGCAGCACAGAACTGGTAGCCAGCAACTCTTCAGCTCAGTGCTGGTGCAGAAGCGAACATACCTTCCTGCTTTCTTAAATGAAAAACTGAGGCACAGTTCTAGTTACCGAAGCGTTATAAAGTTCTCTGAAAAAGATACATATGTCCCAGCAGAGCACAAACGTTTCTCAAGTAACAAACCATTACTGCCTCCATTTTTAGGAACCCTGGCAGTAAAAAGAAATAATAAAATAAAAAGTGACACTATGTCTTTCAAAAAAGGAAACATTTCTCTAGTGCTTCTATTAGCTCAAAGAGAACACATCTCCGAAGGGCTTCAAAGAAGAAAAAACATGCATAAATAAGCCAAAATAAATAAAAAGCTCACAGAAAACCAGACAGCACAATAGGGGCATTAGAAACCTGCACAACTGGAGCACCTGCTCCAACTGGCGAGCTTACCATTTGTACTAAAAAGATGGCATGATTTTGATCGGCTTCTGTGAAACAACAATATAAAACACATACCTGAGTCCTCTAAACAGGTAACTCCATAAAGCAAAACTTAAGATAAGCCAGAAAAAAAAGTTAATAGTCTGTAACTCCTAAAACAGCTAATGAGAGGTTTTAGGACACGCCATGTGCAATCATTCATGAGATAAGAACTATACAAACAGATTTTAAGAACATCTCTCCTCCCGGTCACTCAGAATACAGAAGTCAGATTACTAAATGTGGCCTGAAAAGGTTGTACATATATATTAGGGGTGCCCTTGGAATTAATTACTTCTTATTCCTTCATTTATGTGAACAGCATTGAGAAAGCCCGAATTGTCCAATGAGTTTTACTTTGTTTTCTAGTCATAGTACAGTATCTTAGCACAAAAGTGCCAACTAATGCTTAAAAAAAACCATAAATCCCAAAATATCCTTATGTGCTGGCATTTTGAGCAGATCTCAAAGACAAACACTATCACACCCACAGTTTATAAAGGAAATATTCTTCATATCTAATTCACATAATACCATTAAAACACATAGTTCTGCTGTGAAGTTGAGGACTGCCCTGACCTCTCAACTCTAGAAAGCCTTAATGAATGAGGCTTCTACATAAACATACAAAAAATAATAGTAAAGTAAAAAAAGGGAAGAGGAAGGAAAAGAAATTTAAAAATCAGTAAGTATTCAAGGCTATAGCCTTGAGCCTACTTTTAAATGTGAGAACAAGCTAACATAATTCAGAAGTACTTCTGAAAGTAGGCAGAAAACATTAGCCACCCCATTGGTTGGAATATATACCTGGTTTGGCTGAGGTCTTTCCTTCTCAGTATTGTTGACTTCTGCCCAAGGGTTAATTAAAATGAGCAGGTCATATCTATCAAAAGTACAAAAACAGGTAACAACTACATCTTAAGCTGAAGACAGGTAAATTTGTATTGATTTACAAAAAAGCAGGCCTTCTTTTTAACCCTGCAAAGAAATTAAAAGTTCTAATCGGCAGAGGTAGGTAATTCTCAAACCTGCCTGCACCCAAACACACAAATGGAAAGAACGGAGATGCAGTAAAGCCTGTTCCAACATGCTGTATGTTAGAAATCTGACTCTCATATTTCACAGGAGCCAAACTAAAAGAACGACGCAATGAAAAGCAGGTTAACAACAAGGTGGAACGAAAACCATACAAAGCTTCCACAGATCACTGTATTGAGGAAACCCATTAAAACACATTTTTATAGTTTAAAAAGATCAAAACAAAACAAAAAAAACCCCAGAGGATTTCTTCTTAAATTCTGTCTTTGAACACACACACACCAGCCCTTCAAGACTGTCCTTGGATCTTAAATTAAACATACCTTCCCTACAGATCATGAAATTGGCAGTATCAGACAAAAATGTTTGGCTAAAGCAAGATAACTAAACCAAACATCCATAATTCAGCAGAAACCATTAACATGTTAGAAAACAAATGGACTTAAGTGTACTAATAGTTTACCACGAGGATTGAACCTTGATGCATGGTAGTCTTCTGAAATTACAGAGCCAAAGAACAACGGCACAACGAGAAACTCCAGCAAAAAGTAACTTCAAGTGCAACCAAACGCACAGAACAACTACTCGCCCTTTTGCATACAGCCCATTCAAAGCTGGCACCACAGCTCTTTTAGGTTATTTGTAGGATGACAGGCAATTATTTATGCACAAATTTTAGGAGCAAAGATGGACATAACAGAGTTAAGGCAAGCAAACAAAAAGCAGCTGAAGCCTGTGCTGATACTCTCCAAAGCACTCCCCATGTGGAAAGCTTCTTTCACAAGAATTCCCACTAATTTACAACAGCAGAGGAGTCATCTCTGGACAGCTGGGCTGAGATTTTACTCTGCAATTGGTTATATTCCATTCCTAGTGACAAAAGCTGTTGACATTAAGGTTGAATGGTAGAACTGCCGCTAGAATAACAACCGTCATGCATATCCTTCCAACATTTTTTCACTACTGACAGCACTTGAATGGCCCAAGAACTTTGTTTAAAAGTTTAAGTACAAGACAAATTTCATAAAATGCAATTGAGGAAATAAGTCTTATACTCTGCCTTACAAAAGCCTGATGTTTTATTTTTCATTGGCATAGGCCAACAGTACTTTGTCACTGCCTTGGAAATCATCTGCCCATTTCTTCTTCACTTTCCAGTTCCTAGGAAAAGTATAAACTCCAGGCCCAAATGTTTCAGGACTCATTTCCCTGAAGGCTGTTCCTTAACGGGACGAGCTCGCACACGTGACCAACTGCTATATTAAGGAACAAGATTAGTATCTGAAAACTGATCAACATCTACATCACCACTGAATGGAATAATTGAAATTACGGCACCGTCGTTCATCGATAGGCCCGCAATCAGCTCCGAGCATCGCTAACGTGGTGCATGAGAACAAGAACCGGGCTTTAAAAACTCGGTTGTTTTCCTAACAGGGTTGTCACTGTTGCCAGACGTGACTTGGAAAGCTTATGAGGTGCAACTGAGTACTTACTCAGCTGGAAGTAACAGAGTGATACTTTCACAAGAGGATTTTAAAAAACCAAGTGTGCAAGGGATGTAACACCAGTAGATACAGAAAGGACAGGAGAACAATGTGCAGAGGAGGGGAATAAAACACATTTATGGGAAAAGTAAAATTGTTACTCCAAAGGTCTTTTCATATAACTCTTGCCTGGTAATAACAGTGCATATTTTAGTAACATCCATTTGTGTATTACACTTGGGAGACAGTTAAACACTCATTTAATTTGTAGCACAGCGCTGGATGCGATAGCCCGATCTTCCCACTTCTGCCAGAGGTTTTGACTATTTATATACTTGGTTATTTGAATCACGTGAGGCTGGACTTTTAACTTCTATTGACCAAATCCCAAGATATATGGAAAATACATAAACACTTAATTCACATAATTGTGTTGAAACAATGCCATATATGTAGTCCATTCTAAAGACAACACACAATTCTGTGACTACTGAAGCCACCATTTTAGCTCTCAATTTAGAAGATTAGGGACCCGAAGCCTTAGAATACAGTTGTGCATGAAAAATAACAGTATGTCTTAAATTAGAATTTCCTGGCTATTACTGATGTAAGCAGCGCAACAGAAACTTATATACTTTTTTTGAGATTGTAGTATTTTAAACGATGTTCTTAAAGGATGGTTATAAAAGTATCCATAATACTATCTGTAGTTAAATTTACAATACATTTACAACTGAACTAACAGGCTATAACGGTTTCTTTGCCAAAAACATTTGTCACTTGAGTAGAATAAACAAGTATCTTAAGTTTAGAGCCTTCTGCAGTTCAGATTTCCCATTTTATTGCCCTTCCACATCCACATACTTCTGTTTATCTCCATGACTATGTTATATTCAAATGCACATACATTCTGCATTTGGTAAAGGGAGATGAGAAGTTTTTCATAAAACTAGAATTCCTAATGGTGTTCAAATGTATGCACATAACGTTACCAGTTTTTTAATGCTGGCACAAATTAGGTCCTATTCATTTTTACGGTTTCTGTTACCAAAAGGAAAACAAAGAGTGAGAGCGTCCCATTCATTTTCTTAAATGCAGAAAAATGAGAAGTATCTGAATCAATCAGTATCAAAACTGACAGTATCAATTCAAAGTGGTACTCATTTGAAAGCTGAGGAAAAATATTTTTCAAAGAGAGAAGCGTTAACATTTCAAATCATTATTTGAAAGCTCTTAAAGGAGAAGTTGAGAGAGGGAAGGACAGGATTCCAGCAACGCTATTACACACAAACACAGAGTCTTGTAAAGTACAGGGGAGCAGAACAAGTGCGTGTGTGTGTGCGCGCACATATTATGCAAAAGGAAATACGTAAATGAGTCAGCAATTATATTTATCATGTTAAAAAAACCCATGAAATTTTGTTCCATCATGTTCAGCAGACTTTACTGGACTCCTTCACCACCCTATTGCTGTAACCACACGTCTTTCTCTCACCATTCTGTTCTCTCCAGAATCAGATCTCCTTTAGAAGATCATTGTAAACTTGTTATGGCAAAAGCAATGGCACCCGGTTTCTGCTCCTTTCTGCCTATCTTCCCACTGCAGGGGAGTGGGGAGAAGGGGGCACTGCTGCAACTGCAGACTGCTGAACTTCAGTTAGCCACACTCAGATTTTCTAAAAGACCGCATTCATCGAAAAACACTAACTTGTCAAAAACAGTTCCTTTACAAAACCATTCCAGCTTTAAGAGAGTCCTGTCACGAGATTCAGGATACACTCATCCTCAGAGGTGTATCACCCCAAGACAACCACACACTGAACAGCCCTGGTCCTTACTACAGATGTTTAAAACCCTAACTTGAACCAGACAAGTTGGTTATTTTACAACTTGAGTCCCTGCCACCACAGGACAATGCCATAGCGCTGGCGATTTGTTATTTCGGATTTTCACCCACGCAGTCTGTGAAAAACTTCTGAAACCATAATCTCACGGTTGTTGTAACAAGCATCTCTCAGATATTTCCCTATTTTTGAGAAAAGGAAAATACAAATCTGGTTTAGCACTACCCTGTTTAACTTCTGCCACTTGTTAAAGCCTTAAACCATATTTCTTACCTTTCACTCCTGTTTCTTAAGACACTGTTATGAAAAGGGGCTGGCAGCTGGTGTGAATGTGTAGCAGGACAGTCCTTGGGACCATCCAAGGACTCCGTAATGTTTAGTTCCTCCTTGGGAGACACTTCCCAGATGCATTAGGAAACCAAATGGCAGAAGGGCCAAACCCACGAGACAACTCAAGCTTCAGTAGTACTTCACTTGTTTGTCAAGGACTCTGAGACTGCCATAAAATAATGTATATCATCAGAATCTAGCTAAGTGTGTGTAAAAATTTAAATTATACACTTGATTATGGACAACAGGACTCTCTTTGCTCCTTAAAGCAGCATCACAGAAGGGCCACCATAAGAGTCAATGAAAGGAAAAATATAGCATTAATCTCTTCAGGTGGTCAAAAACTTCTCTATCAAAATAAGATGCTTTCAACTCTTTTTTTTAAAGCCTAAAGAATGACCTAAAAAGGTTTGACTATGTTTCTGGTAAGCTTCTGCTTTCTGCACAGCAACTGAAATAACGAGTACATCTTGTGGTAAAATTTTAATCTACTAAAATATAAACGTGCATAAAAGACAATTAAGCTTCATCTGCAAAAAAAAAATATTAAAGCTGCCAATATAAAGTGCACACATGAAAAATTAAGCCTATAAAATATATAATGAAAGACATCTGGCACAAATGTCAGCCTTCGCATGCTTGTTTTGTCAGCTGTCAAATCACAGTAATATAGGATGCTAAAAGGCACACTGACAGTAACATTCCTGGTATTTTAAAGAAAAAAATCATAAAAATACATGCAGCTATAAGAAAAAAATCTGCACTGCTACCAAAGTAACCAAACAGGGCTGCTGGTCTTCTGAAAAATATTAATGCTTAATGCTTCTGACTCTCAAATGTAAATCTGTGCAGGACAGGTCCCAGATTACTCCTTTCCCACACAAACCTTTTAGGAAAAGTTAGCCAGAGTTCTGAGCACTTACACATGCAATCCTTTATAGAGTTATTGTAGGTAAATACGGTTCCTACGCAGCAAATGACAAGGTGGAGAAATGCTATTCATTACATACTTACCTTTGTCAGTAAAAAAACTTAAAAAAAATATAGGTAAAAGGAAAAAAAATTTCTCAATAATTCCCTGCTTGTTTTCATCTCAAAAAGATAATTGTTTTCTTATGTTTTACTGATTTAAAGCCAATGTTTTCCCTCCATGTGAAACACAAGTTCCAGATACAGTTTGTACATGTGCATATGAAGCACTAAAAATAATTTAAAAACACCCTCAGAATGTGGTCCCATCATGGTCCTCCTATGGTCCACCCAGACCAACAACAAGGAGTTAAAAGGAAAACGTAAACATTATATTAATACAGGTTTTGAATTTAATGCCTTTCTTTACAAAATAAAGACTGAGCCATAACACCATGGGACAAACAAGAAAATTGTCTGAGCTGATGCTACATACCTGGAGATTTTATATAGCATTACAGTCATCATCTCCTGGAAACCAAGGGAGCAGTAGTAATAAGAGTTAGTCATAAAGACTGCAACCTAGTTTCCTGTTAAATATATAATCATGCTGCAACAAAAACACATTACTTTTAAATAACCATTCCTGAAAAAGCATTCCTGAGGTTTTTTTTTTCCCCTGCTGTAGTCAGGAAGCTAAATTAGGCTTGCACTTATTCACATACCAGGCACACTGTGCCATTTTACTTCTAATGTTGAAGAAGGTGAATGAAGAAAGTTTTCACTAGAAAGCAAGTTTATTTACAGCTTGATTGTGGTTTTCTTTTCCTCTGTAAAGTTGATTTCTGCCTGCACGTTATGAAGTAGAAGAGTTTTAGCTTTTCTTACACTGACTCTGCAGTGAGAAAGGGGCAGGGGGGAAGGGGATGAGAAGACAGGTGAGACGAAAGGGATGAAATTAAGCATCCTGGCTAGCAGAGATACTGCAGTGGGCACTGGACTTTGAGTTCAGGTGTGAGCTGGCAAGTGATGGGAAACCCCAGTACAAAAATGTTATTATGCATCATTTTGCAAGATACACTGCAGGAAACCCACCCATCCACTGACTTGAGGAATTAAATAAACTAGGTTAAATCTGGCTTGCAATCATGCTGAAGAACCTCTGCCCAAGGTAAGATAACATTCCATTTTCTGGTTCTCCTGAACTACAGCTGGCCTCACCAAGGGCATCAGACCTGACCAAGGGCGTCTTCTACCTCATAGAAGTCTCCAGTGAACACAAGCCTGGCCAGTAAGGGCTTGAGTTCATGACACTTGTGTTCAGCTTGTTACCATGCAGAGAACTTTTTCCCGTAACTTTTTATTAAGCAACACTTAAAATAGAGTAACTACATAAATCTCACTGCTTTCACTCGTCCAAATAGGAACTAATCACAAAAATCCTCATAGTGGTTTATGTCTATAATCACTCATACTAAAAGATATATACATATACACACACACACATTTATATCCACTTCACTCTTTTCAATAAGTTTTTGTTATCACCAGGACTATTAAAATGAAGCTTTCCACATGAGCAGTAGCTCAGCAAAACATCACTGCCATTTCAAATGCTTTCTGTATAATATCAAATACTGCCAAGATACTTAATCAGATTGATTATCTGAGGCTGAAACAAACAACTTGCAGCACTGACAGCAGAGATCATTATGTTAGACATGGGGAAGGACAAATGAAGGCCTGCACTTGCCCCACTGCCAGGGAACACTGTATATTTTCCTCCTGCCTTCTACCTTGAAAACCAAGAGAGACTTACGAAAAAATAACGGATGTTAAGACATGGCATTATGGCTAGCCCACAGACTACAACTATCAGCAATAACTTGACTTTAGTACAATGAAAGGATCCGTAATCTGCATATTCAACCTGAATTTCTCAGTGTGTGTAAAGCTTTCCACACTTTCCCTTTAAGAAAAGGAGTTATAGATTTTACTTAGCCATATATATCAGATTATATTAATACGGTACATGACTTGTATCAATAGATCTGAAGCACATAAGACAGCGTCTTCATATAACATATCTTCTGATTAATAGAAAAGCCTTAAACCTCACAATTCCTCTGCATCAAAAGATGTTTCCATCTGCAGCTGACAAGCAGAAGGAGTAAGGCACATGGAAATTCAGTTTGACAAACACGCCAACACCTCTGCACTTGACCGACTTCGTGCCCTCAGCCATCCATAATTTTGCTTTCCCCTAACGATTTTCTGATGCCGAATCAGAGTAGTCAACAGGTGAGGTCCTTCTTTCACTAACAGGATGGCAGTCATCTACCTGACCACATATTTTCTTGCAACCTGTAGAAGCACAGTTTCTCTGGGGCAGAGGAAGGAAACGACACGCAGACACTACCCCACAAACGCACATAAACATGTTTTGTCTCAGTCATCATCACATGAGTTTCATTTCCCTCAGAAACCAGACTAAAAATGAGGAGGGTAGGAGAGCTGCATAAATCCACAGCTATCGCATTAATTTATTCTCACACCTTTTTATCTCTCCCCTACTCACTTCCTCAGTAATTTTGGTCAGCTTTCCCTGTTACATTGAACAGATCAAAGAGAAGCTTGGGAAACATTTTGGCATCCATGTAATTCTTGTAAAAACACCAGGAAGTGTAATCCTCTCAAAACAAGGATCCTAGGGAACTAGGGAAGCAGTATTTTGGCTTCTTACCAAACATTTTACAGCAAAGGTAATTAGTAAGTTACATACCACTGTAAGCAACACCAGCGCAAAATCCGGCTTCTCTCACCGCCTGCTCTCTCTTCTAACAATGCCAAGATTGTGACAGGCTTACTTAGAATAGTTATTGTTTCCAATTTCAAACCCTTATACTTAATTAAGTTTCAGCTCTAGATGATCTATCTTAAACGTCCAAACAAACCAAAAATGCTCCAACCCCATTACTTCATCTTCCTTCCCCCCCACTATAGCAACAGTGTGTCAGAAACACTTCAGGAGGATTTTGTATTGAACAGCTAAGATTTGGTAAGGGCTGGGGATAAACTACATTTGAAATAAATTACACAGAATAACATATGTTTCAGTAACTGAGTATCCAGATCCTGGTCAGTCTTTCCATATCACAAAAGAATTCTATATAACAGGAGCAAAAGCCTGTGACACGAGATATATAGAAAAAAAGAAACCAAAAAAGATGACTGATCAGTCGCATTTCATGCATATTAGGTAGAGTTTTCCATCACCTGACCAACTGGAAGAACTGCCCCTCTGTCTCTTGTACAAAAACCTATTGCCTTTTGGGATCCAAAAAGTATCAGCCATTTGCAACTGCTTTTAAGGTTTTATATAATACATAATCACACACGCATGCGCGTGCATGCACGCACACCCCCCAATGGAATTCCAAGATTTCCATTCAAATGTGGAAAGAAGAACTAGAAAGATTGGAACAGCGATCAGCATCTCAATACTCCTTTCAAGAACCAACAGGAAATGATAACTAACAAAAAAATTCCAAATATTATTAGTACAGGAAAATACGTCCAGCTCTGACAACCAACGCAGTCATGGAATAAACACTTCCATCTTCAGTAGCTGCTAAAACAAACACTCTTTTACAGGCTTTGACAGAGAACAGAATTCATTTCCCCTTTACAGCTGCGCTGCTTCAAAGTCAGTTAAACATCAATGTGACAGCCTTACTTACAAGAGCTCAGACATTTACTATCTTGGCCGGACACGAGCAGAAAGCAGAGACTGTGAAGGCAGAGAAGTAGGCGGGGGGAGAGAGGGAAGTCAAGATTGTTTTTCCTAAACACCTTATGAAGTGTTCGTCTTAGTTGTTGCCAGAGTTATTTTGCTTGTTCATTTATTCTGTATTTTAAGAGCCAGCTAATACAAACATAGCACAGGTCCGAAGGCAAAAAGTTCACTCGGACAGAGCTTATTTACACAGATACTACTCGGTTACCAACTTCTCACTCTGCGATGCAGTGTGCTTCTACAAATGAAGCTCAGTTGACTGAGCTATTATCAATGCTTACAAATTACACTATCTTATTAGCAGCTAGCCATCACCCTATTGATTTTCTCATTAATATCTAGAAAACACACAGTTTA
This sequence comes from Eurypyga helias, assembly GCF_000690775.1. Classification (NCBI taxonomy): domain Eukaryota; kingdom Metazoa; phylum Chordata; class Aves; order Eurypygiformes; family Eurypygidae; genus Eurypyga; species Eurypyga helias. Next base: position 21,969 of record NW_010254870.1, on the reverse strand, counting down.
GATTCTTACCCTAATTTCTGACACCAACTTTCCTGTACAACTCCTACCTCACACAACCATCATTGCACTGGAACAGGTTGCCCAGAGAAGCTGTGGATGCTCCATCCCTGGAAGTGCTCAAGGCCAGGCTGGATGAGGCTTTGAGCAACCTGGTCTAGTGGAAGGTGTCCCTGCCCATGGCAGGGGGGTTGGAACTAAATGGTCTTTGAGGTCCCTTCCAACCCAACCCATTCTATGATCATGAAGCTTAATATATATTAATTTCACACAGAGCAGCAAGCGCAATAAGTACTTTATAGTAAGCAGGAAGCAATATTGGCCAGATGTCAAACCTACCCTAACAATGTGTACAAGCGACTAAATTGAGTATCTTGAACAAAAAATAGACACCAGATAACTGTAGCAGCCATTTGCAAAAAGCGGTCAAGAGTATTTCCTGAGATTCTGTAGAAATCTGGCTGCTCACATGATGATGGCTCTGCTTATTTCCGGATGTTTAATTGCATTAGAGAAAACTAAAAATACATCAAAACCCTATTCTTACTACTGTTTTCCCATGAAAGCAGTTGTTGTTGCCACTGGGGGAAATGACATGATCACAGAGAGATGATGTCTTATGAATTACCTACCAAAATACTACCCAAACTACTAGCAGATTTGCCGAGTGACTATTGCTTTCACGGCAAATGATCCCTCAAAACCACAACTCAGAAGAAATTCCCTACAACCCTAAAGAAGTTTTTCATTAGGACTTTGAACATATTCATCACTTCTCTCTGCATGTATAAGCAAACTTGAAAAAAATCTGTCTCTCTTCCTTTATTCTTAGTGGTATTTTGTACATAAGTACAGAAGAGACATCTGAAAACCAGCCTAACCCACCAATCTACTATTAAAACTATTAATAAAATAGTAGCTAGTAAAACCAAAATGCTGTGACACGAAATAGTGTGTAAATTACGTTATTGAGTCCTTTTCTTTCTTTCTTAACTGAACCCCAGCTTTGGGCCAAGTTGAAATTTCTACAGAAAGCTTGATTATTTGTGGCCATATCATTTGGCAAAACACTGAAGTTCATATTCAGGAAATCTCCAGATCTCAGCTAATACGAGTTTGAGCCACCTTTCACCTTCGGAACGGTCACCTCAGGGTTAAGGGAAAGACAAATCAAGATGCACTGCATCCACAAATAACAAAATCACTCTTCTTCATGCTTGATAGCAGCCCTGATCTGAAAATTTCCATTTCACAATAATAGTCTATTTGAGGTTTCTGTCTGGAAGTTGTCGGTGTCAACTCCCATATTCCCCTACTACAGCTGGAGTCAGGAAAGACTGCAGTTTGTACTTCACCTCTAGGAAAGAGAAGCAAATCAAGCCTTTCTTACAAAAGCTTTTTTACCTCTGCATCGTGAATCCACCCTCTTTCCAAAGAGCTCCAACAAATGACCTTCAGGGCATGCTGCAGAAGCCGGCCAGACTTGGGGATGAGCTGGCCTGCAACCTTGCCTACCACGGGGAGATGGTGTGCTCTGTTTAAGCATTTCCTCAGGGTTCAGAGGGTCGGGGGAGCTTTTTTTGGTGCTGTGCTGCTGTACTCTCCTTACTCCAGCACCACTATATTTTTAGTAAGCAGCAAATGGGTAGCTGTAGGACCTCTCCTATCACCATAGCTTTATCCAGCTTGAAGTGGCAAGGCAGCCCAGCTCATGCATGCTAGCAATTCTTCAGATAGAGGCTGGCGAGCCCGGCCCTGCTTGCTTCTGCCACAACGAGCACTGTGTTATACGCTCTTCAACACGGCAGACAGAAGGGCTTTGTTGCCTTAGTAAGCAAACCTTTGATGGAAATATTACAAAATAGGCAGATTTATGTTACATCTCTATAATCCTTATTGCACTGTTACTTACATCTGTGTCAGCTCCTAGAAAGCACAGGAAAAACTTTCATATCCTAAAAAACTTCCCTCCCCTACACGTGTACAAAACTGATGACTGTGTTGTTTTACCCAGTATTTCCTCCCAAAAATTGCAAGTCCTCAGACCTGGTACATTTCCATCGCTATTACCAACTTTAAAAACATGCTGCAACACACTGATGTACAAATTGAAAATTGATTACAACTTTGATATACATGGAACTGTGCAACTATAAATACACTTGTGTTCTTAAAAAGAAAAGAACAAAACAATTCTCAGAAGAGTAAGTAAATTCTGTTAAATATGCAATTCAAACCATGCATAGGCAGAGTTATTCAAATCAAAAATCTTAGGTGAAATACAGGCCCGTGGTACATGACAGACTGGCAACGGAAAGTTCTGCAGGGCAGGTCGCGCTCAGAGCGGCGCTGGAGCTGAGCCCATGACTCATTTCAAAACCGATGTCCAAGACTTGTGAAATTTCTCTGTATATGCAATGCAGACTGCACAGATTGTCTCCATTCAGTACTCCTGAAGAAACACTAAGTGCCCTTAAAGTGACGTATTATGCTAAGCTTTTCATTGTATTAATTTATACCCTATGACATCACAAACTATAGATGGTTAAAAATTCAATTTAATTTGTAAGATAAATATATAACCTGCTAAAATATAGACTAGGTATGTTGTATGGCTTTTAAAGGTGAACCGCAGCAGCTGAAAAAAAATAACTACAGTATGCACAGAATATCCAACATAAAATAAAGGGAAAAGTAAAATGGAGTGAATTCATTATTAACTGAAATCCTGCCTTCCCCCTCCCCCCAATTCAAGTTACTAATTAACTGCCAAATGTTCCCTTGATGTATGACACAGCATAAAACGTTTGAGTACTTGTATTACAATACTTTGCAAATTAATTTTAAAGGTTTTGGCAGGATAAACGTTGCATGCATAAACTTGCAAAGTATTCGAGCTGCCTCTTTGTCTGCTTATAAAAAGCAGAACTTCTCCCTTCCGTTCCACAGTCACATGAATGTCATTTAATAGTCAATTTTATCATGAAAAAAATTAAATATCCCTCTCGCTGGGACACAAAACATATATGCAAATACAGCAAATACAAAGGAAAAACTTCTCCGTAAGTAACACTGAAGACATAACAAATAAAAATACCCTAAACAAACACCACCACTACCCCCCCCTCCCCCAGGTAAAGAAGACATTTGCCCCCTATCCCTCAATTATACCAATCTCCAGTTACACAGTTTATGGTAAGTAAGAGAAGATAGAGACCCCCCTCTATTTTTAAGCAATTTTTAACATTATGGTAGATCTTAAAAATAAGGTCCATTCATATAATCCCTTAGTCATCAGCTGAAAATACTAATTTTCAACAACAAATTCTCCCATGTGTCTCCATTATAAGGTGATAGCACCTCTAGTAATTTAAAGACATTCCATTTTCCTTGAGGTTAACCAGACAGCAAATCAAATAATCCCACAGAGGATTCAGAGCAGGCTTGACCCATTACTGAAGTGTTAAATTAGAATTTCAAAGAGTAACTCCATAGTCACCCTTCACAGAGATAATTTTTAATTCTTCCTCTGTGAAACGTGAAGTTAAGTCAATACTCTATGTTTTATCTTATAACATAAGCAGACAAAAATATTGTTAACTCAAAACAATCTAGGTTGATCCTTGCTTAATAAAATAGCAAAAGGCCATTGCTTCAACATTTTAATAGGCAAGTTCTCTCTAGCATTATTCCCAATTTCAGTATTAATTCACAACATAGGTAGACAGAAGCAGGCATTTTATATATATATTTAATTTCCTCAAATGTAAATATGTTGTTTTCCCTACGCAGTCCATAAACACTAATGAATCCGAATTCTGCATATGGAGAAAATAATGAAGGTGAACCCCACTTTACAGCTAAGAAAGTGAGGGACTTACAGCTCAAGTCACTTCTTTAGCACGCTTCTGGCAAACCCAGCACCAAAGAGTAAGCTCCTGGCTCTCTAGCACAAGGACTAGCTCCATCCCCGTCATTACTCATGTCAGATCATTCCCGTGGGCATAATTATGAGGAAATTTCCGTCACATGCAGGGGTAAACATTGTAATTCCCCAAATTCTACAAATGGTTCCCGTTACCTTATCAAAATTATTTGTTGATTAAGCAACAACAAAAATAAAGTTGCCCAAGCTAACTGTACTTTTGCAGCTGACCCTCAGCCAGCCAGAATGAATCTTTTTAACTGCCTGTTCAACACACGAAGAGCAGAACCTTGGCACAATAAGAGCAGAGCCCATCACTAGCATGGCTTAAGAGTGGCTGATAGTACCAGGTACCCTGAAAAAAGCAACAGGACTGAATGGAAAACCAGTAATACAGTCAGCACAAATTACAACATAGAAACAAAAACACACACAGGAAAAAAAAGCACACATTTTCAGTTATTAAAACATTAAATTTAAAAAAAAATCTCACGTTGCTGCAGGTATGCACCCTCACAGAAAGTGATGTTGCATTAATTTATTCTGCTCCTCAAGACATTGCCTGTGTAACAAAAACACCAGTTCCCTCTTACTGACTTCCTTCCCTGCTAGTAGTAAGCAAAAATCAGTTAAAAACAGTAAAGCAGAGTGTCATCTTCACATTTGGCTAATGCAAGTCAGAAGTTTCAATTAGCAGAAAGTTTGACCCAATACTGGATGTTACATTTTCATCTTTCCTGTATTGCTAGTTAGCTCGACCTTTCTGCATGAAACCCTCTTATTTCCCTTCTCAGAATCTTGTCTATCTAAAAAAGTCCCTCCTCCCCCAAGGAAATTCTAAGGGCAGGCTTGTCGTCTTCCTTTCTCAGGCTTCTGCAATACAACTTGATCAAAACATTTACACAAACGTAACAGAAGAGAGTACAGCTCATTATGAAAAAGTTACTGCTATGCTTATACAACGACATTTCCACAAAATCAGAACAGTAAGGACAGTCCCCAAATCATGTCAAGAGCAAGAAAACTTCTGCCATATGGCCTTCATAACCCAAAAATACTCACTTATTAGTGGTTTTAAATTTTTAAGGGTTTGTTTCCACCTTTGCCAGACACGTTGGATACCATACACTTTTTTACTTAATTGCTCGGGGAGATCCAAATATATCTCATTTTGATCTTTTCAGGTTTTCAAGAATTCATCAGTTCTACACAGTAAAATACTTTACACTGACCTTATCAAAGGATTTGGAAGGGAAGATGGCATATGCAGTGGCAACCATCTGAAACTTTAATTTGTATTATATCTTTGTAGTCAAATACATCCATTTAATTATGGACAATGATACTCCGATACGAGGAACAGAGCTGTGCCTATAATGGATTTTTTCATTTCAGCCACTGAACAGGGAAAAAAAAAGATTTGTACTTTAAAACTGCTTCAAGTTGAGCAAAGACTCAATTCACAAGGAACAATGCCCTTGTTTCAGATAGCTTACCCTACTTTGACATGAAGTAAGCTATCTCAAAGCATTAAGAGCCTCCACAAGGGGATTTAATTGCTAAATATAGCTGTGAATGTATACCTTAGCTTCCTTTGCAGTACCTTGGCCGAGAAGACAACCTTATGGGGAGCAGATAAATAAGTTAAATCTATAAAAGTAGGCAAGTGAAGAAACTACTGTCCTTCAGTGTAGGGCACACGCAACGGGTAGGGCGGGTGCTCACCACCAACATAGGAAATCCAGTTCTCTGACAAACTATTTATGCACCAATAAAAGGCAGAGCTGTTTCAGGGGCTGCAAGCTCCGCTCAAAAAACATTCAGCAGCCCAGAGATGGCAAGAAATCTCCTAAGAGGCAGGAGATCCAGATGCAAACCTCTGCTCCGAATCAGGAGCATCCCGACTCCCTCCATCTCATCGCACCCATGTGATGTTCAGGAGGCGGCGTGCAGCTACCTGCCTTCCTGCCCCTCACCGGTTCGGAAGCTGAAGACAGGCATACCCCCATTTCCCTGTGTGCTGGTGTCCACGTGGGTACAGGAAAGGGCTCTCCAGCCCCTGCAGTTGTCCCAGGTGAAGGGGTGATGTTGGCAGCTGCCCCCTACTAGTCGTAAAACACTGGCAAGCCATCCATCCCCAGCAACAGGGAGAGAGGTAGGGCCACCCTGGACTCTGGAGCAGCAGGATGAACTGCAACTCCTGGGGAGCGAGGCCAGACACTGGGAAGCAGACAAGCTACCCAACCCGTCACAATCCATCCATCTACCCGGCACACAGGCTGTGCTACTGAAACTGTAGCCCACCCTCACCTCGCACTCCCACTCAGAGCTGTACCCCGTAGCTGGGCTGTTTCCCCAAGGCTTATCCACCGTTAACTCTCCCTGTGAATCTAGCCTCAAAGTTCAAAACTTTTATTTTCAGCCATTTCCCAAGTGAGCCATTACAGCATTTCTGGTTAGTAGGGAATTTTTCCCCCTTCCTTAACGAAACTCCTTCCAAAATTCAAGCCAACTCATTAATAACTTCAAACTAGCCAAAAATATATTTTCAGTAAGTAATTCCCTCTCAAAAATACACAGATACACAGCAATACATCCAACTCTTCTTAGAAAGTCTCACAACCAGGGATCAAACCGTCCTGACCCAAACATTGCTCCTCCTATGCTGCTGCCTGGGGGTTTTGACTGATGGCAAAGGTGAAGAACAGACTATCCCAAAGCTTTATCAGATTGTATCAGAAGACAATGACACACAAAACGCTTCTCCTGGAAGCTGGGGGCGGAAGGAAATAGCTCAGAAATGGAGTGCTGAAGCAAATAAGAGGAAGACTAAGTAGGAGGGAACATTGATAGCTACTGTTACTGGAATTGAGTTCGTCAGAGGCTGACAGCTTTTTTTTTTTCTTTTAAGAAGTGCCCACAGTACCTAAAACACGACCAAAACACCATATGAATGGTTCCATGATGATACTCAAACATGAATACATAATACTGTGAATCAAGGGTGCGATACACTTGGCATATTTGACACTCACCAATAAAAGCAGAAAACTAACAGAATAAATCCATTTAACCTTTTAGGCTGTGGTACATAGCGTGTGGTGTACAGCAGCAATGATCGTGTGTTTGGGGGGGTGACAGCAGTAGAATAACACCATTTCACAGAAAATTAACTAACTCGGGATGTTTTGGGGTTTTTTTTTCTTCTGCGAATTTGGATCGAGTATGTTTTAAGTGTGGCAAACACAGCATTATACAAACAGAATCACATGTATCAATTCCTCAATTTCAGTGTTCATCAAGAGCCTAGAACTTAGTTAATGACAGAAGAGTGAGCTCCTGAAAAAGCAAAGACTAAAATCAGTCAGGGACAAGGAATATTCTAAACACTAATAAACTTGCATCAAGCTTCATGTACCATCAGCTGCATATAAACCCTGTTCCACTGCAGGGTACATTCTGGAGGTTACATGCTGTAACTCCAGACAGAAAAAGTTTTACATGAGTCTGTTCAGCCGGACCAAGCAATAAAAACACAGTTAACCAGGATTTGTGAAGAGAAGCCAAGCAAAAAACCACAACTGAAAACTGACAGGCCATAAAAATTAACCCAAGTGAAATTTCAGATGTGTTGGCCACCTACTTTTAGAGAAATGCAGATGCTTTTATCCCATTTTAAAATACTACTAAACCATGGCACCACACAACAGAGTTTGAAGCTTACAACCTGAACAGAGGAATGTAGAAGACATCTCGCTCTTTTATAGCTCTAAAACAGGTACCTAGAGATCGAAGGTCAAAAGGAATCCAACACAAATGGATCTTCAATTCCATGTGCTACTTGTAAGGATGATAATGCAAAGTTCAAGTGGGAATATCCAAATATAAGCAAAAGATGATTGGAAACATTTTAACTCCCTCCGACACTACTACAGTTTCTCTCAAGGATGAGCTGATTTACAGCACCGACCATAAAACTAATTCTTTTCTCAATTCTAATTTAAAATACACCTAGATTGCCTATTGCTGTCATTTTAAAAGATACAGAGTTTGGTATAAACAGAGCTGTGTAGTTTATTGAGCTGGGATTACTTAAGCAAGAGAAGTACTGATAATGAAAGAAGGGAAGAATCTGGACCATAAAACCAGAGATGCTGGAACAGGAGAACAGAGCATACTCTTCATTTATGATGCCCACAGCTGTAAACAGAGTTTTACCAACACACTTAACTGGAGCACTAACATCAGAAGGATATCGACCGGCTGGAGTGAGTCCAGAGGAGGCCACGAAGGTGCTCAGAGGGCTGGAGCACCTCTGCTATGGGGACAGGCTGAGAGAGTTGGGCTTGTTCAGCCTGGAGAAGAGAAGGCTCCGGGGAGACCTTATAGCACCTTCCAGTGCCTGAAGGGGCTACAAGGAAGCTGGGGGGGACTTTTTACAAGGACCTGTAGTGACAGGACAAGGGGTAACGGGTTTAAATTGAAAGTGGGGAGGTTTAGATTAGATATGAGGAAGAAGTTCTTCATGGAGAGGGTGGTGAGGCACTGGAAGAGGTTGCCCAGAGAAGCTGTGGATGCCCCATCCCTGGAAGTGTTCAAGGCCAGGCTGGATGAGGCTTTGAGCAACCTGGTCTAGTGGAAGGTGTTCCTGCCCATGGCAGGGGGGGTGGAACTCGATGGTCTTTGAGGGCCCTTCCAACCCAAACCATTCTGTGATTTACACACTGACAGACATTGCATACATAGGAATGTCAGCACCCCTTTTTGCTTGTGGCAAGATAACTACAGGATTGTGTAAAACATTTGGAATAATTAGAGCCCTTTGGAATGACACTGAAACTCACCAATATTTCTAAATTATTTCAATAATACTTAGCTTCTTAACATCTGTAACTTAACTAAGACTTTTTCAACATCCAAAGTTTGTTTTAAAAAGAAAACCTGTACTTTCTTGTCAGTTCAGTTAATATAAAGGTAAATTAATCAGATGGAAACACTCTGTGCCACATTTTATATTAACCAGCTGCAAATTCGCTTACTATTCTGGTCACATAAGTCTTCTGAGCCTAACATCCCAGCCTTGTGACATTATAAAAGTTCATCCACTTCAATGTACAGAAATATCCATGAACCTCAAATTATTGTACTATAATGCTGTCAAATAAACAGACTACTGGAATTCAATTTCCAGAAAGCCAAGGCAAAATCTACTGTCCTCAATCTGAAATACCAGTGTCATTTTCAAGCCCTGTATTTAATTAATACTATTTACTGTCAAAAGCCAACCCGGGTAAATATTTCACTCCTCCCAATTCAGGGGCTAAAGGCAGGCCCAGAGGAAAATCTGCCCAACTAAATGCATCTCATCTTCTTTGATGATGCAAGTGCTCAGTTGTCCTGTTCTTGACCTCTCTAGAATTCCCAGGCTCCAGTACTGGTGGTACAGTGTCATCAATCTATATTTAAAATATATATTGATTTTCCACAGATGATAATGACAGCTATTTCTTCTGCAAATGCGTATATACTATACCTCTGCACATATAAAAAGGTTCCTATCAAGGTAAGAAATGAAAAAATCTTAGCAAAGCCCATTGCTAAGTCAAAACCAGTATTTATGAAGTGAATAAAAATCAAGTTAGCAATCTCATTTCCAAAATATTTTTTTATTTATCACGCTGAACCTGAAGTGTTAGAAATAATCTTCCAAGATATAGTTACATACAAAAGGCAAGCTTCAATCAATCGAATGACAGTATTTTCAACAGTCCTGGATATATATGAAACTTGGTTCCATCAATTCATTGAAAGTCCACTGACAGAGCACTCCATTTAAATCTATTCACAGTAATGAATGAGTTGTACATATTTAAGAATGGTTTACTCCGGATTTATAATAAATGCAAGCAGTGTGGCCTCAAAACCATGGAAGCATTTTAAAGCTGCTTTCACTATTAACAAATCTAGTTCTGCTAGATGCAAGCATGATGAGATGTCTCTCCACAATACTCTCAATTTTCATCAATTTTAAAGGAAATGCAGTACATTACATTTATGTCAATTTTAGCTTCTCCACAAAATAAACACCTAAGATTTCCATAAGCTCCCTTTTCCAATTTCAGAAAAGAAAAAAAATCTGCAGGGTGCAATTGTATAAATCTTAATAGATGCTCATTTCTCGATACTTCTGTTCTCATTACACCACCCACACAGAACTTCCCTCTCAGATCAGGAGTATCATTTTAACACTGATTGTATTAAATTCACTATAATCAAGCATCCACTTTTGCAGGCATCTTTATAGGCAATTCATGTTAACTAGTGTCATTACTGACTAGGAGTGACTGAAAACAGAAAAATCTGATCTTATTCCATGCAAAACACAACTCCCAAATTTCGAGGTCTAGAAATGGGAACACATTGCCTTTATTTAGCACAAACCAATTCAACACAGATTAAGTCTCCCTCACAGATCCCTCTGCAAATGAGAAGACCTGATTCAGCAAAGACTATCCATACCTGCATTTTATTTCAGGTATTCCAGAAACACAGCTCCAGTGGGAATTAAGGTGTTCTGAACTCACTCCAGAACTCTAGGTAGGTACCATCCCAGCCCGGCTTTGCATGCTGATAGAAATGAGCTCGCTCTCATTCAGATTTGACACTTGGAACCTACTGTAGGTTCCTCACTTGCATCATTAAACTAATACTGAAAGCTCTTAAAACTTGTTTCAACATAAGACACTATTCTCAGTACTGCACTTTATTTTCTGAGAGTGTTCTCTTTACACACACACACGTATTAGGAGGACACAGTCAAACATGAGACATCTGTCAGAATTTTCTTTATCTACTACTGCTGTAAACAACAATAAGGAGTACTATAACTCAGAACAACTAGACAAACAAATATTTTCTATCTATCACACTTGACACTAACTACAACACAAATGCCAACAAAATCACTACAAAGTTAGATTGAAACAGACTCTCCAGATTGAGAGTGACAGAAAAATGAGATTTCTCTAATCTATGTTCTTTTTTTGCTGAGAAATGTTCCTTACAAAGAACTACATTTCATGCAAAAAAAAAAAAAAGGAGAAAGAGAGGAAAAAAGTGTTTTCTGACTGAAGACTTTTAGACTAGGAACTAAAGTCAACATTTTATCTGTTGTTGGTTTGTTTTTTTAAAGTCTAAACTTCTCACCATCCTAATCGCGTACTTTTTTGGTAGCACACAGCAGCTACTTCACACCAACCCAACTAACAATGTTCCAAGGGAGCAGTCACAAATTCCATCATTTACATTATTTCTTATCAGTTCATATACACATATTCTAAAGCCACTTAACCAGTTTTATCATATAAAAATAGATCCCGTAAGTATTAAGCAGTAGTTTCACTTTCCAAAAAAATTAATACAGTGGTAGTCAGGCTGAATGTGCAGAATTTCAGTCACAGCGGAGGTAGTCTCACAACACAGTCAAACCCAACACCTATTCCACAAGCAACTGCAGTCAAAAGCCAAGGCCAGGATTTCTTAAACTAAACACCAACTGATACATCCTTCAGAAACCTGTATAATTTCAGTCGGGTGTACTGGTTAAAATAAACAACTACAGCTCTTTGATCTTGTGATGGAGAAGGTCAACATCGGACTGTGGAAGACAGGATTGAAATCCTGCACATTCAGAAATCAATGGAAGAATTTCCAAGGATTCAAAGGAACCAAAATTTGAAATTATTCCTTGTCTTATGCAACTTACTTTTGCTGAAGTATCCATCACATGAACACATGCATAATTACCCACTTGAGAGCAAAAGGATATTTTGAGTGGAGAACTCTCTCTCTACTTCATCCTTGCCCTCTAAATCCTTTCACAACATCCATTTTTTACATAGAATCGTAGACTAGTTCTGGTTGGAAAAGACCTTTAAGATCATCAAGTCCAACCATCAACCAAGTGGTGTCTTCCTCACTGTCATCACCATAGACTTCAGAGACAAATATTTATCTCCTATTTGCCCTTATTGAAGGTTTTGAACTTTTCAAACGTAGCAACTATGAGTTAGTCAGTGTCTATAAAGGTACCAGATTACTTTCTGACACACTAAACAGCCAAATTTACAATTTCTGTGCAGAATTTAGCAACACTAAGCAAAACAGAGGGGGTTTTTTCCCCCAAATATATTAATTAGGAAAAAAAGTAATTATATGCAAATTGCATTTTATTTTATTATTTACCTTTTTCAGTCTTTACCCAATGCATTTCTTTTTAAAAGAAAATTAAAATTGAGACAGCTGAAAACAAACACACTATCAATTTGACAACAAAACGTCATGTTCTCTTTGGAGAATTTTGGCAGTGACATTTTTCTCTATTACACACACCTAACTCATTCTATTGTGAGTCCTACTCACCAGAAACAAAGTATTTAAGATTCTTACTATTTCCTTTCTTTGCTTCAATGATCACAAAACCAGCTTATTATTGAGAAGACCCACACAGGCACATTATGATCGTTATGCAGCCCAGACAAGTAGTGTAAATAAATAATAAGTAATATAGTGTAAGTAATAAGTGTAAATAAGTAATAACATCTGTGTGGCTGAATTTTTTCAAGTTAATATAATGCATAAACTATTAGCCACTATTATAAACTTCACTGAATGCAATGAACTACAAATTGTTTTATCAGAACAGCGAAGGGAGAAGGCAGAAAAAACAGAAGCACTGGAAAGCTTCTTAATCTGTTTTCATTCACTGATGCTAGAAAATTCAGTAAGTTCAAAGAAAAGCATTGTTAGTTTGGAAAAACTGCTCCACATAATTAACAAAAGAGGAAATGATACTTGATGCGGACATACATAATTTTACCCACAAATGGTTGGCATTTTATAAAGAGTTATCCCTCAAACAACGAAAAACCTTTTCAGCAGGCTCATTTCCCACCTCTATATTTAGTGCAGTAGCCTCAAAAATGCATATTTCTGACCTTATTAAGTCACTCTATGTGTTAAAAGACAACATTTATTCATGAGTACCCTGAAAAGGTTCTCACATAAAATCTCAAATGCGTATTTGTAAAAGATTTATACCAAGTGAGCATACTGATATATTAAACATACCTAAAATAAAAACATGGCATTTATATTCTACTTTCTTTCACTGCACTACCAAACTATTATTAGTCTGCATTTAAACAATCCGCAGGGGTCCCTTTTTCTAATTCTCAGCGGTATTATCCCTTCTTGTGTGCAGAGTTAAACAGGCACAGCACTGCCTGATGGAGTCATCAGACAGTAATTCTTGAGCAACAAGCATTTTAAGTCATCAGTGTCATTATACCAATTTCAACCCTCAATTTAAGTAATTTATTAGTGCAGATAGTTGGATGGAAAAGCTTGTATTATTTCACACTCAACCTTTGCCATAAGACAGGCCATAATCAGCACACTTGAAAAATGTCAATTCCTCAGTTACAGTATAAAATATTAAACAAACTTAATGTGAAATAGCATCCCATGCTGATCCCTTCAGCTCTTTTCAGCACAGAGCCCCATTCCTGGTCTTGGCACTAAAGCAAGGTTCCTGCTTCTATAACCAGTCTGCTCATTATTTTTGATAGTCTCCAAAATGTTTGTATTTCAACTCAGCGCATAATATCGTACGTTACCAAAAACCAAGGCTTGTTCTGCTGTATCTACACCATCGGTTTAAGACATCTCACATCCAATTCCCCAGTGAAGAAGATAAAAATCATAGCACAGTTCAATTAAACGCACTAGGATATAGACAACTCACCAAGACTCAGCGAGGCAGGCAACAATTTCTAGGGGCTCTGCGTGTGGGGGGCCGCACTGAGATACATTTCAAGCATGCTAGGAACAAAATTGAGAGAAAAACATTAGTCTCTGCTCCGAGACAGGCATAGAAAAATAAAAACATGATGCTTAGCACATCACAATTTTAAGAGTAACACTACAAGGGAAACAAATTTTGCAGAGCATTATCTGCTTTTCCAGACACAACTACAACCCCCTTCCAGCTGCACAATCACTCCAGGCACACAACTTCCCCTCTACCTGCTGCCTATTGCAACTTCACAGTGATAACAACTAAGTGTTTGCATTAACCTACACAGTACACAGCCTTTATTTTCATAAAACACTCTGTGGGAACTCTGTGAAAGTGGTTGGTTCCTTTTTTGGTTGATTGCTTGACTTTATAACACATTAGTTTCAAATCTCTAAAAAGGAGAAATGGGTGCTCTTATAAAACGCCTTTGAACCATTATTAAAAGTTGGATGTACAGAAGCGTTTCTTCTTTGAATCTCCACTTAAAATACTCCTGACCCGAGTGACGAGTATCAGTGGACAAATAAACAGAAAACTCTTCATTAGTATAGAGCTTAAGAGTCCAGAAGAGCAGGAGACATACATTGCACAATACACATTCCTTCAGTGAAGAGGAGCGTGCCCCTACCCACATAAATACTGTGCCTGCAGTTCTGTTTGTAGGTCAAACAGTACCACGTCTAACGCATCCAGGCAAGCTACCAAAGAAGAGTTCTCTACCTTCTTCTTCTGACAAGCAGAATGAGGCAGAACATAAAAGAAAATGAAAGATACACTGCAAGAGTCATCAGCAGAAAAAAAAAAAGTCAGTGCACTAATTATGCCTCAAGAGAAACGGAATTTAGAAACTACTTCCTTCTTTCTGACATTTTTGCCATCTCACAGAAACCTTCTTCAAACAAACCCTGCTTAAGTTTCTTCAGTCACAAGCAGGATACCACCACAGTAACAGGCTAGTCAGGGGCACCACTAACAACGAAGTATTTTTATATAAAATATATACACAGAAGATACGAACACATAATTTCCTCAGGAATACCCAAAAAGTCCACAAGCTCTACAGATCACAAACATAGGGCTTCAAGTGGGTTCTCACTGACAGAAAACATCATTTAGTCTTACAATAAAACATTAAGTAAAACACTACTAGATCTTTTGGTGATTTAGCATGATTTACAGTGCCTTGTTAACCTGCACTTCGGAGAGACACATCAAAGGGAAGCTGCTATCTCACCCACAGATGGGGGCTGCAGCCCCAGCCCACGGTGAGGAGACCTTTTCCGCAGAGGAGCAATAATGATGGGAGTGCTCCACACCAGCCAAAGGAGAACGACTACTCGACCACCATTTTGTTTCTTGGCAACTAGCATGGCTGCTGCTTCCCAGTATTTTCCTACAACCAACTGAGTTTGGGGTCCTGCCTCCTGATCTATGTGGCCCTCAAAGAGCCCACACACGAGTAACATGGCTCCTGACTGCCACACTGCAGACCATGGGGCTTTCCAACATGGAAATTACAGGTCTTGATGATTGTCATTTGTTCGGTTCATAAAACATTTAATACTACTACCACCATCTGAAAATCAAGACTACATAATACTTTCACAGTAGATGCACTACTTTTGAAATACTATTAAGGAGATATTTCTTCCCAAGTAAAAATCTTGAACTATACATCAACTAATGACAAGCTTACATACCCAACAGATGTATAATCTGGTATATTCCAGATTTATTCCTCTAACTAGACTGTCAATGAAGAAAACTGATGAACATGAAGTGATGGGCAATGAAATTACCTATTGGTCCTTGCCTTCCCTTCTCAAACCCCTTCTGAAGCTTGAAATAAAGGAAAGCCAACACCGCAGCAAATGGCAACACTAGTACCCACGCAAATTCCCACACAAATCAGGAAGTTCTTGGGATGCCCCTCAAAACTCAAGATGCACTACTCTTGCCTAAAAGCTTTTCACAGCAACCTCATGCTGTTATTGGCAGTGCTCAGAGGCAAGTAGGTAGGCCTCACACAAAGATCTACGTGACAAACGGGTCTCTTGTCTCAAACAGTACACAGTTATCAGCATTGCTACGATATTAAAACAAAATACACCACAGGCATCATTCTCCCCCACTTGCCATTTTCCAACATCACCATTCAATCCTCCATCGCCCAAAGGGTAAAAAAACTTTTTAAAGGTCACCATAATAGCTAAGCGCAACTGATAGGTACAGCCCAGAATAACACGCTGTTCTCTGACTTCAGACCGCTTTACGTCTTTATTTTCCACTCATGCACAGTCATTTCTTTCTTTTCCAGTGTAAAAGGACATCTGTATTCCGGATACCTAAGATGTGTTACCTCCTCGCCCCATAAAAACCGTAAATTGTTAACAAAATACACAGTAACAGCTGTGTACAAACTACAGTTTAGCTCAAAGGGAGTGAATGACTACCACTCTCAGACGTACTTAGAAGAGACCATCTACAGTGTGCAAGCTTAGCGAACATATCTTTTCCATCTACATGCGGTCTTCAGGTTCGCTCATTCTTATACTAGGGAAAGGTGCCACAAATTATCTCACCATCATGCACTTAAAAATTTCACACAGAAATGTAGCAAGAAAATAGTTTGAGGCCTTATTAAAAATTCAGTATGTTTGTATCAAAGTAAGCAATGATTAAAAAAAAAAAACCAAAAACAACAACCAGCAAAACAACCAAAAGTATGTTTGCACTGCAAATGCCAACACAAACTGGCATGCAATTAAAACAAAAAATAAAGTTATATTTTACAGCAGTAAAGTATCAATGGGTTGACTTTTTCTTTTAAGATAAAGAAAACATGTATTCTGGCCACACTGAGAAAAAGTAGTATACTTCTGTTTGTAAATTTTTATTTTGGAAAAACTGTAAGTATTTGGACTTAAAGAATAGCTTTTCTCCTTGAGAATATAATTGAAATCTGCTAAAATAATGTATTTATCTGTGTCCACTCAAAAATCTCCCTCCACAAAGAATCTATTGTGGGAAATTGATAGAACAGGAGGAGGGCATTGCTGTTATCTCTGAAAATGAAGGTACAAATTTGTGAAAGGGTAGCAAGTGAAATTAGTTGGTCATAACCACATTTCTTTCTGGGAATAACATAAGTTGGTCAGCAAACCCTGACATTCATTTTGAAATAGTGAAGAATAAGGACTGAAGAGTCACCTTGTGAACTCAGAACACAAGGTGGAAGAAGTATGAAGAAGAGTAATCTCCACTGTAGACCAGGTGGTACCTCAACTCTCACTTGCAGAAGCATTAAAACATATGACCTTGGGGTTAAGGTTGGTTTTGGTTTCTAATTTTATTCCTCTACACAGGCATATGATGAACTTGTACATTCATAAAAATACCTGTAATAGTATATACTGACACTTCTAACAAATTTATTCATAGGCAGACTTTCCTCCATCTTCATAAAGTTTTCTTTATAAATACGATTTAGTACCTCCTACATAATCTGTGAGGTACAAATAAGTGACATACTGCATTGTTTTTAATTGGAGTGATTTTCTTCAAAATCCATGGGCAAGACTCATTAGAGATCAATACTGACAGCAATGAAAAACTAAATCCGTTCACATACAGATGAATTACAGCATGGGCAGAGTAAGAGTAAAATTCCATAATAATTCTGAACTAAGAAGTAAAATGTTATTTCACTTTCCATGCCCATTCTTCAATCCCAGACTTTTCCACTGAGGCAGCCAATTGTGATATGCCTACTATAAATCCTATCAAAGAGCAACACTATGTCTTACATAGCTCACTAAAAAAGCATCAAAATAGCAACTCTCAGCCATCACTACATCAGATATATGTTCTCACTATGTTCCAGGATCCCCCCACCCCACCTCCTCATAAGCTCATGTGATCCATACTACCTAAGATTCATGGATAAATCAATACATTCAGTAGATAGTTTAATTAATTTGTCACCTATACTCTCTGCCCTTTCATTAATATATTAATGGTTTCCATATAATGTGGACCATCTTGGCAAAATACAAGTTATCCTTTCCAAACAGCAAGTAACTTCTTGAAGTTTAAAAACAAACAGGAAAAATGTAATTAGGCTTTACGGAGGGCATTGCATCTTAGCAGGAAAATGCAAAAGCACATTACAAAGAGGCTTCTGAATATCTAAGTAATTGGAGCACACTCACAGAAAGAGTGAGATTTACTATCAGTTATAAGTGCTAAAATAAGTGCAAAGCAAGAATAGTATCTGCCAGTAACTGTATTAATGGGAGATTGTTATGGAAGCCATTTAAGGAAATGCAAGACTTGGAATGGTATAAAGATCCAGCTGCAGAAGAAAAAAAAAAGTGTGTTGCTAATATGTTGTTGTATAGCTTCAGACATGTAAATTAATGAACTAATTTCAAACTTAAAATGCCAAGGACCCCAGTGACCATACACTTTCCATAGGAATTGTGCCTATTTTATTTCCACAAAAGTCTTAAGTAAAATTTCCATTAGTCTTTAACTTGAATAACGTGCAATTTCCATAGAACAAGATTGAAAAATCATCAACAGTAACAAAACGCAATGCAGTAAATCCACCACATTCAAGATCTATTTTTCAAACTATTCATCAATGCTAAATAATTATATAAAGGCAGCAGAAGTATTCCAAATGCTCAGGAGAAGAAACACTGTTCTAGGTAATAGGTAAAGGCAGGACTGAATTAAAAAATAAATTTCTTCCACTCAGGTTTTTTGTCATACAAATCCTATTTCTGAATACTCACTGACAAAATAGCTTTGTTTAAAAATCCTGTTTAAATAATTCCCTGGTATTTTTTTAATTCTGTATCCAAAATTGATTAAACTATACAAGCTGTCATTTTTCGTATCACATTTCTACATGGTATGTTTTGAAAAGGCTAAGCTACTGAATCATTAAAAATAGGGAATGTTTGCATAATGTAAATACTGCTGACAAGCTACTAACCCTAGGACTGGTAAGATGCCTTAGTAATATGTAACCACTGATGTAGTATCACAAATTGTTCTTACTACTCAAAGTTGCCATTTCACCAATATGTATGCCTGCTCAGAATGTTATTCCAAGACAGAGTGGCAGTCCTGTCAACTGTATTTATTCCCTGGAATCGTAAAATATGATCAAGATATTATCTATAATAAATATGTGAAATATAGGTGATCCAAGCTCAATTATCCTGATGGGCAAAAGCCAAAGAACACTTCTGTAAGGTTTAAATTCCCAAGAGAAGAAGAGCTCAGATCCCGTCTGCAAGCACACAATGGAATCACAGCTGACGATGCACATCTTTTTCTGGATGTCTCCATATGCTCAGGAGGGTTTCCCCCACCACCACCCCTCCCCATTTCTCCCTCTCCACCTCCCTTGCTCCCAGCATTACACTGAAGGATTTGTCATTATCTGCTGCCAGGAGTATGAGAATGTTTTAACAACTAACAAAAACAAAGTAGTGCAGTGAACTTCATCTCATTTAAAAATAAAAAGAAGGGATCCTGCCAGAGTAGCCGCCTGTAACTAAATTAACTAATAGCAGAAAACGGGCGGATGAATGGATGCTGTAATACACCTTCCACGAAGTAAATATCAACGTTACCCTGTTGTTAGCCTAAAACCTCGCATCACACGGAAGAGTGTATAGTGTAACAACACACCTAACCTCTGACCTCCAAAACCAAACGTAGGAATAAATGAATACCGAGCATTTTAATGCCTAGAAGAACACTGAAGAAATGTGTGGAATTTGTTAAAGACTTTATACCTACTTGCACGCAAACTGCATTGTTTAGAGAGGCCAACCATAGCAAACGTACAAAAAAAGAACGTGGCCAGAGCAGTTTTAGTTCAGCGTTCCCTTTCCTCCAGCGCGCAATCTATTAGCGCTCGGCAGACAAAGAGAGTTACGCTTACACTTGGATTCGGTACCAGCCTTTTTCTTTTACATGAACCGACAGCATCCTCAACGCGCAGACCTCAACCTCCGCGACTGCTGCAGTTCGGCTGTAAGGTGCTAGAGAACCTCCGGCTGAGCGCAGCAGCCCAGATTTTGCCAATGAGACGGTGACATCAGCAACAAAGGCAAGAGGCAGAAGACAGTGGGCATTGTAGCAGCAGCTGGCTCGCTCACCGACTTTGTTCTTCCTGCTGCAAAACCTGGGCTCCCTGCAGATGGGCTAGCTCTGACTGGGCTTTTTTTTTCTTTTGAGGATGGAAGGAAAAGTTGGGATTGTCAACACTACAGACTGCTGACATGCCTCTTTCAACAGAGCTTTCAGCCTTACAGTGAGCAAGCTACACCCTAAATGACTACAAAAAACATAAATGTTATTCTTAAATAATTAATTTTGAGTTCTGAGCTTCAGTTTAATGCCATACACTTACACTGTATGTGAGTATATCCCTAGTATTTTCTTATTTTTTCCACCAGGCATAATTTTGGACTATATTCTCCCTCAAATAACATAGTTCCGGTTTAAAAATGTAAACTGCCTTGCCACAAAAGCATCATTATTGAGATAATGAAAGTATTCCTTCCTTAAACATCTCGAGTTTCAAATTTAGCGCTGACACCACCAGGATGCACAACAAGGAACACAAGGAGATTGACACACTTAGTAAAGGAGTGTCTTTAGATGTTGCAGAGATACTAACGAAGCATGTCACGCATGGGTTGTCCCCGTAGTAAAGACCACAAGCTTGAGAAAACACCAAGTTGAAGAATCTTCAGTTTTTAATGTGAAACACAGAGAGTATGGTGGCTGAAAAAATAAGATTACTACACCACCTTTGTCAGGCATTTGTTGCATAATGCTCACCAAAATGAGATACAAACATTAAAAAATAACATGATTCTTCAAATATTTGCGTGACATTAAAAAGATCAACCTTTCTTTTTAAAGTTGTCCTCAGTATTTCTGAAGGCTGAGCCCACCACAAAGTATTTTGTTCAGGACTGTAGATGACCACGACTGGCTATGAACATTAAGCTTATCACAGCACTTCTCGTAAACCTAGGGATTAACCATTCGGGGACAATCTTCACCTCGCGTGACACTGTGGAGCTGACTCTCGTGTTCCAGTTCCCAGGTAAACGTATCGTGAAATGCCAAAATAAGGGACACAAGTGCCCGCAGGTGCCTATGTACGCGCTGGGACGTGCAAACACGCACAAGCCTGGTGTATCCTATTTGTGACGCCACTGCTGACGTCAACAAGCAAGTGTCCCGAAAACTATGTAGGAGGCACAGCACCTACACCAACTGCGATCAAAGGACCGGTTTCCATCCACAGGGGTCTTAAGCTGCGTGTAAGCAAAGGAGAGTCATGCTTTGAGGAGTAAGAGTGTCAGTATCGCAGTGTCAGTTCTCCGAGAGCATCCAACTTCGCAGCTCCCTCCCTGGAGGCACTGGCGGAGGAATCCCCCAGGAGAGGAGCCCACCAGGTGGCCCAAGGCGGCTGTCGGGGTCGTAAAGACATGACATGAACTGGCTAAAGTTGAGTTTATAGTTCAGTACATAAAAACCCAAAGGGATAAGATAAAAAAAACCCCAAACAAACAAACAACAAACGACTCCCTTTGGCCAGAATGGCAGCAAACTAACAACAACAAAATGCTTCAAGTAAGAAGACTGGCAGTCTGAAACTGCTTGCGTGTTTGCAGCGGCAGTAGAGCCCTGCTGTAACTGTCAGAGCCGGACACGACACACTTAGCTCCAACTATACTTAAAACATCATAAAAATACTATCGGTTCAGCTCTACAGCCTGTTCACCTGCTTCCTACTACTCTGGAAAAGAAAACAAAACCAGGACAGAGAAATACAAACCCAACTGTTTATTCCCGAAGAAGCAGGCTGTTTTCCTTTCACAAGGAGATCTTTCCAGGCTCAATTCCGAGTGTGTCAGCCAGCGGGCTCCCGCACACACGCACTTCGGACGGAAGCGCACAGGCTAACACAAACTAAGGTTCAGATATCCTGATTTCCCGGTGACGACCAGCAACCTCCTTGCCTGTTTTTTTTCCCCTACCCACCTCCCAGCCTTTTTTTTTCCCCCCCAGGGCAGTTTTCCCGCAGCCCAACCACACGGCCCGAATGCCGCTCTCTGGTCGGAGAAGCGGCGTGCGATTCCCGGGCTGG
>NW_010254869.1:0-314 GCF_000690775.1 Eurypyga helias | reverse complement strand
GGTGGCCCCGCAGCCCCCCTGCCAGGCGTCAGTGGGGACGACGCGACCGACCTCTGGCAAGTCTGCTGGGCCAGGATGAGCCCCAGGTGCCCCCTGCCTTCCCCCAGCAGCCGCACATCCCTGTAGATGAGCCCCGCGCCTACGCTCTCCCCAGCACACCGCCACGAATGCTTCACCCGGCCGCTCACCCGCCCCACCAGAACCCATTCATGGTGGATCTGCATGACCAGGTAGGTGTTGCAGCCCCCCCGGCCCTACGGGGTGACCCTGTGGTGACCCCCGGGGTGGTCCCTGGGTGCCCTCTGACCAGTCGC
>NW_010254868.1:82057-86149 GCF_000690775.1 Eurypyga helias | reverse complement strand
TAGAGCTTCTTGTCAGCTCTGGGGGCTTCAGGGAACACCCATCCTCCCCCTGCCTTCAGTGCCTCTCGGCAGAGAGTCCTCCCTGCTGCCTTCTGCACGGGGATCCGTTCAGCTGATTAGAAGGAACCCAGACACCACTTCATTCCCACAGCAGACAGTGTAAGGAGTTAGCACGTGAAGGCACGTGAAGGCCTAACTCCCTCATCTCACGGTGCAGAAATAAGGGCTGTTGTCATTGCAAGAGCGACGGGCCGTATTGCCGAGGCAGCCTCTGCAAATACCCAGTATAAATATTGCCTGCAGGTATGAGGCACGCGTGAGCATGCAAGTCTGCCCTGGATTTTACTGCCGATTCCTTGAAAACGTATCTACAGACCTCAGAAAAACCCTAGCCCTCATGGCACAGCTTCTAGATACAGACAGGAAAAGCAACACTGAGAACTTTCTGGGTGGGCTCTGGGTGGGATTACTGGGAGGCAAGGACTACTTCCTTGCTACAAGGAGAGCTCGCTCTCATTCTGGCATCCTGCCACCGCCAAAGCTGCTCCCTTACTACTCATGGTAATAAAGGAGTCCACTTGTGGCAGTGAATACTTCTTGAGGCAAGGAAAGAACAGCAGTGGGAGTGCGTGGAGTCTCTGAGGCACAGAATAGTGCTCTGTCTTGAATAACACCCACAGTTTCGTGCTGGCAGACGCAAGCCATCGCTCCAAGCCACGTGGGAGCCACGCAGGCTTGCGGCAGGGCTGAGGCCTGCTTCACACCAACCATGAATCCACAGCTCCCCGCTCAGAACAGACTTGCATCCCACCAGCTCGAGGCTGTGAGAAGCGCAGGCTTGCGCCTGCCCGCAAAAGGCCACTCAGACATCTCCTGACGAGCTGAAAGGGTCTGCAAGTCAGTCTGGAGAGAGGCAGGAGAGATTTTTTTTCACTGGATGTGACATCAGTGTAAGAAAATTGTGCAGATGATCAAAGATGGTTATAAAGATCTTATGGCTAATAGTGTTCTGTCAATTCTCTTGCAGATTCAGAATTTAAATGGAAGAAACCCAAGTACTTACAAATTGCTTTCATTCATGCATGTGTTATCCGTTCCAGGGAAAGCAAGCATTGAAGCCACTAAAGCATTTGTGGTTTCATTAAAATTCCTAAGATTTAACAAAGAAA
The DNA here is from genome assembly GCF_000690775.1 of Eurypyga helias. NCBI lineage: Eukaryota > Metazoa > Chordata > Aves > Eurypygiformes > Eurypygidae > Eurypyga > Eurypyga helias. Next base: position 84,980 of record NW_010254868.1, on the reverse strand, counting down.
AAGAAAAGAAAAACATTCAATGTACTTCCACTACCACTGAGCAGAGGAAAACTGTGTCTGAACGAAACAGGGTTCATTTAAGTTGCTAAATAAAGGGTTATTTGTGGTGCTAGCCCTGCAAACTGCTTAAGTACATGCAGTGCAAGAGGGCAGTCACACGGGTTCAAAAGGCTGCTTATCGCTTAGAGCCGCACACCCACCCCAGGGATTTGCTCTGCCTAACGACTACACAGAAAACGCAGCTACATATCGTCTGCGTAACACTCCTCCACTGGGTCTGCTTAGAAATAATCCCGGGTCTTCATAAACGAATGGGCTGAAGGGGTCCCCGAGAACACCACTCACCCGAAGAAGTCTGCCTGGTCGGATGTGCCGTACAGAGAAGGGGAAAGAAGCAGTTCGGGATAGTCGGTCTCCTTAGTCCTCAGTGTCCCAAGCCCCATCGCAGCCATCACAAAGAGGACCGGGAGGATGACCTGAGCAATGAAGCCTCTGACATCCCGCCGGGTATGGTGGAACCTCTTAATGAACAAAGCTGATGTCTTCTTAAGCAGCAACGGCAAACCCTGCAGGCTTTTTGATCTGATGAGGAGTTGATCTGGGCACAAAAGCAGAAGGCATTTTGTCACGATCAGCAGTTGTGAAACGCAGGGAGCTGATGGTTATAGTACCCTGGGAGTATATTTAGCATCCAGCACTCCCTTACAGGTGGCCAACCAAAACTAGTGAGTTGGAAGAGACACAAGGGTCAGGCTTGGGACAGGACTCAGATTCTGGGTCTTGAGTCACAAGCTCGTGTAACCTCAGTTTTTTGTTTAATTTCAAATGAATACATGTAGCAAAGTAATTTTGGGGCCTTGCAAGAGGAGCACAGCCTTCCAGATGCAACAAGTTACCTACACCCTACCGACCTAGCTGCTACTTACAGGGGAAACGTTAATTCTTTTATACTTGCAAAGGGAAAATCTTCCTAATTAAGAAAGCAGATCCTCACGCAGATCAGTGAGAGAAACAAGAAAACAAGGCACATACACCAACCGATCCTTTGCATGGGCAGGGTTGTATTATATTAAAAGCAGAGCCAAACTGAGTGCAACCTATTCCTCTTTATGAAATATGAACCTATATAACACGACATGAAGCAAATCCTTTTCAGCGCTCTCATTAGGGGTGACACGAAGCACTTCTCTATGCGTATGAGTTCCTGTTGACAGTAACATTTACAGTACAGGTCAGCTTTGAGAAGGGAGAGTGAAAATACCTCTGTGTTGCCCCTTACCTGCTTCCCTAACTATAAACAGTGTACTCCTAAATAAAAACGTGCTTCTGCTCTGTGAGAACGGTTGTTTAGCCAGATGTTTGCACACTTTTGGGGCACCCTCATGGATACTGGTGTAGCTTGATTGTCTTCCGAACATGAATTTATCCCACCGTTTGGCCCTCTGAGCTGTACTGCAGCAGCTGGACACAGCAAAAAGCAGAGGAGCACCCTGCTCAGAGCTCCGCTGTTTTTGCAACAGGCTACGGGGTTTTCACAGGTTTCTCTCCAATTCTGCTAGTTATGTAGAAATAATCCTCTGCATCAATTACAGCAATTACTTTCAGAGGTGTAAGTTTTCTCTCTCACCCACACACTGTATTTAATTAGATTAAAATCTGGATCAATTTAAAGGAAGGCAGATGCAAACAGAACCCCTCTGCAATTCATTCTTGGCTTTTCCAAACAGGTGGATCAAAACAACTGTTGAGTGTTGTACTTCTAGTGATTTATTGGTTTTGTGATTCCTGGTTGGGTGAAATGTGGTTTTCAACAAAGAAAGAGGACAGGGAGCTCAAATCAGTCCATCTGTCACTGTTTGCATCTGCGACAAATCTGGAATAAAACCTGGAGGCAATTTCGTACCGTCTCTTTCTGTGAAGGTATCCGTGCTCACGGACATTTCGTCACTGCCAATTTGACCACTGGCTCCAGGCAGCTGTTGGGGCAGTTCAGCATCTTCTTGCTGGTCCTTCCCTAGCTCTTTTGTCAGATTGAGAAACACCTACGGAACAAGAAAATATGAAGGAAAATTGGTTGAAATTACTCCATTTACCAAAACAATAATCATAACCCACTCTCCTACTTTGTAGCTGTAGCTGGTGCAGCAATTGGGAATTACAATCCTCTTTCTGCTTTCTTTGTGCTCGGTGAGAGAAATTCACTTTGTTTTCAGCATAAAATTGTTGTTGCCCAGCTCCTTGTCACCTCCTGTCCCTCTCCTGCTGCAGCAGTGGAAGCTGAAACCTCTGCAGCTGCTCCCTGGACTCACCTTGTCCTCTTACCACCTGCTACGTGACTACCGAGTAGGAGTAAACAAAGCTGCATTTCAGCGCAGGCCCAACATAACTCTACTCCCTCCACACCCACACAGTGAGCAGCGCACGGGCAGCCCTCCCAGCACAGCACCCACTGAAGAAGCTGTAATCACTGCTCGCCGTTTCAAGTTACTTTTTGTTTCTGATGCACCTGAATGTTTGTGTTTATTTGAGCAGCGATTTCCCATGGGCAGAGAGGTGCCTGCGTTACTCCGAGGGGCACCAGGCATTTGCACGCTACGGCCTCCACGCTGAAGTTGAGCACTGAGACGGTTTGCTAACTCCCTTCCCTGCCGACTGCACCTGTAGACAAACCCAGCCTCATGGAGGCCGGAACAGTTCAGAAACACATCGTTGCTCTCTCTCCTGCATCTCATTTTCTGGGTTAAATGCCACAAAGCTGTTAGCAAGGTGAGACGGCGGTACCCTTGGTGCAGTACCATCTGTAGGGATTTACGAATGCATCTACACACTCACAGGCTTGTAAGAGTCACACAGTGCACAACCACACTCCTCCTTTCCCCGCTGCAGCTCTCACATCCACAACACACCCAGAGAGCAGAGCCGC
>NW_010254868.1:53360-82036 GCF_000690775.1 Eurypyga helias | reverse complement strand
CCAGCGGATCCCGAGCTCATACCTCCTCCACGGTTGTGTTTGAAATCCCGTAGCACCCAAGGTGGAGATCGCTCAAGCTGGTATCGAGGGCTCTCAGAAGTGCCTGGTAGGCCCCTGAGACTGCGGACTTGAAGGGGGGAAGCACGTACACGAGCTCTCCCCCAATATCCTCCTTGAGGTAAGCCTCCGGGAGGTGGGACTGGATCAAGGAGGTCACTGCTGTGGTGTCGCACTCCTCGATCATGTTCTGAAAAAGGAGGAAAACACACTGTGGTCACCGAGAAGGCTGCCAGGCCAAACTTCCTAGCACAGGATTTAGCCCAGATCCTGTCCCAGAGCATAACTGGAATGTGACTGCAGTCCAGGTACGCAACATTTCAAGTTAAATATCCAAAGGAGATGGGAGTGGGTTTGTGGCCCTCGAAGAGGTGGTGTGACACTGTGCCCGTTTCGGTCCACCCAAGACCTCACTGGGCTTCCTCAGCCTACTGGGATATGGGGAGTGGGCTGAGTCAACAGCTTTGCATGAGCTAGAGGGTTTGTAGTACAGCAGAGAAAAAGCCTGACAATAAGGGAGCTGATACCTGAACTCTGCTGCCAGCACCAATCCAGCCTCTTTCCCATGAAAAAAGGGGCTTGAACATGGGTCTGTTTTCATACCACCTATACTGCCAGCAATTTTGGAAGAGGGGCTGATCCTTATGGTATGTGCACATTATTCTGTGTGCTGGGGCTACCAACAGCCCTGTACTAAATGCTATCAAGAGCAGAGTTCCCCCCTCCATGGAAGCACAACATGTTGCCTCAGGCCGGGGAGTGTGGATGAGCTCTTCCTATCTGCTTGATTTCTCCAAACTCCAGAACTCGCACTCTGCACCCGGCCTTGCCTTGAACCCTCAAGGCGACCCTCTTCCTTTTCAACAAAGCAGAGTACTGACACTCCTGTTTTCCAAGGGCAGTGGAGCTTGGTCCTGTGGTGCCACTGGAGAGCCTCCCTCTCCTTCGAGGGCAGTGAGGGCTGAACATTAACATCTCTCACCGAGAAGTGGACGGCAGTGTTACCCAAGACCTACTGAGGAGCTGGATGTGTACATCCAGCTTGGGTAACACTGCTGGCCTTGGAACTGCCCTGATGGCCCCCCTCAGAGATGGAGCTGCTGAGAGCTCCAGCTCTGTGCAGGCTGGCAAACAGGCGAATCTCTGCCTCTGCCTGCTGCGGTGACCGTGCTCATGGGGCACGAAAGGGAGCTAAGGCCCAGCGGGGAAGGGAGGATAAAAAGGACTGCTCCTGGGACACAGGATGCTCAAGTCCAGATCTCTGCTGTGTCTACTAATGCTGCAAGGCTTTGTGCAGAGGGGCTGAAGCTCAGACTCTTGTGTTTCGGGGAACCCTCCATGTAGGCTGTCTTTCTGAAGGGAACTTATTTATAATAAAAGCACGTGAATTCCAGCATGGGACAGGCAGAGCGAGCCGGAGAGCAGAGTGCACCCTAAACAGGTATCTCAGTGGTTGGGGCACATGAGAAAATGATCTTACTGGCAGCCCAAGGAAACAGTCCAGCAGATTCTTGAACCTGTGTGGCCAAACCCAACGGTTTCAACCCAAAACACATCTCACTTCCACTCGGGCATAAAGCGGTCGCATAAAGAAGATACTCCACGACAGTGAAATTACACTGAAACAACCATTCCACCGCAGACACCTAAGACCAAGAAGAACCTTCTGCAGCATGCTCCGTTTCTGTGGGACACTACGGCTTGCCTTCTCCTTTCCTGTCATACGACCGACTCAGTTTCCCACCCAAGATGCTGAAAATTTCAGACCAGCTCAGACACAAACCTTCTTTTTTGTGAGCGTCAGGTGGTATCCATCACCAAACGTTTCCTTGAGGTAGAATGGCGAACCGCAGCATTTCAGCCCTCCGTGCTCTAGGAAGGCAATTCGGTCACTCAGAACTTCGGCTTCATCCAAATGATGTGTGGAGAGAATGATGGTCCTGCCTGGAAAACATCAAGCTGTCAGCCACCACATAACAGACACGTGTGATGGATGACAGGAGGTGGACGAAAGCTGTGCTGAAGGAGGGGGCAGAGTGTCAGGTGAAAACCCACTGTGCCTTTTTGTAATTGTTAGTGGAATTGGATAAAAGGCAGCCTTAGAGAGAAGCTGAAAGTTAGTGTATTATAAACCATGTATTATGCTAAAGTTACTTTCAAATGACACTGTGAATTTACAGAGGCCAACCAGGATGCGCCCAGAGGGCCTGCAAAATCCCAGCCCCCCACAATTCCTTCTCTGTGGTCTCCACGGTTCAAAGCCACTGACACCATATTTGCAAAAGTGATACGAGTCACCTTTGCCACTGGGTAGCATCTCGTCTCGTCACGGTACCTTTTTTATTCTTGGAGATAATTTCCCAAATACTTCTCCGAGAGCATGGATCCACCCCTGTGGTTGGTTCATCTAGTATCACCACCCTTGATCCACCCAGGAGAGCAATAGCTATAGATAACTTCCTCTTCATCCCCCCGGACAGGGAGCCAGCTAGCTTGTGACGATGGCTGTACAGTCCAGTCTCCTTCAAAGTCCTTGAAAAGAAAGAAAAACCCAGAGGTTGTCCCTTAGGCATCTCTGAAAAGCAGGGATTCTGAAAATACCCGAAAAACCGTAACAGCAAATGAAAAACTGCTCAAGTACGGACTGCTCCACTGAACGATCACAGCACAGGGAGATGATTCACCCGGGAGCTCAGGCACTGGGATTTTAATTTAAACCATTTTTGAGGATCTTTTCAAGGTCTCCATTTGACGAGCCAAGGTTAAAGGCTCAACCTCATCCACTGAGAACACCAAGATCCAAACTCCCTGGGATGTTCTGGCTGCTTTACTTCGCAAAACCAATAAAGCCAACATCATCTTTCTGATTGGTCTAAATCTCTTTCTGGGGAAAATTGTAAAGCAGCAAGGAGTAGACCCTTAGGCCTATAAATTCATATCCAAAGAATTGCCACAGAACCTGGTAAACCTCCCGGAGAAGAGACATTGTTTTCTTACAACCACGGATATCAACACTCACTATAGTCCTCTAGGCAGACCAAGGCATTATTTGAACTCTACGCTGGGTCCACAACAATCCTCATACCCATTCGCTGGAGCTTTGCAGTGGCAATGGCACTACCAGGCAGTAATTTTGCCAGCCCTCTCTCCCTTCTCCAACCCCTTTTATACCTCTTCACTTCTTGGTAGAGCTCCTCTTTACTCCAGTGAGGGACTTTGATGTACCCGTAGAGCAGTAGGTGTTCCTTGGTGGTGAGGTAGTTAAAGAGCACATTGTGCTGCATACACACCCCCATGTTCTTCCTGATAACCTCCTGGTCAGTTCTGATGTCTTTGCCATACACAAAGATAGTACCTGATGATGTGGGGAACAACCCGGTCAAAATAGATCTGAAAGGGAAACAGAAAAGGAAATCAGAAACAGGAGAAAGCCATGAGTTTTTCACACAGTCCTGTGCATATCACCACTTTCAAAGTTTCCTTACATCACGCCCACACCTCTTCCAGCCACAGAACACTGTCTGTCCGTGAGTTGGCAGAGCAGAAGCCAGTTATTGTCAAAGGACATCCTCCTACCCCTCTGTGGGAATGCCAGGACAAGTACCAAGCTCACACGCTGAACTCCGGCTGCTTTTCACATGTACTTTTATCTTCTTCAGCTTCCCCCTCCCTAGGTCAGAGCATGGCATATCCCATACGTCAATCCTCATGAATGCTCTTGACTTCCATTATAATCACTGGGAATTCATATAATGAAGTTGCTCTTCGTTCTTTGAAGTTCTTTGCAGCATCCAGCCAGCCTCGTATTGCTAACCACAACAGAGACTGAACAGCACATCTTCATCTGACCAACCACGTCAGAGCATGGAAACCTGATTTCACTGCCATGACTAACAAGAACTAATGGAGAGAGGACCTGCTGACAGGACATCTCACGTTGGGCAGCACTTTCATCTCCTTGGAGCAAATAACTACCTACCCAGCGATACCCAACAGGCCCGAGCCAAACACCCTCTGCTCAGAATAACTACTTGCACATTATAGGTCATTTTTGGTACTGTCCTGCAGGGACTAAAAGGGAGAAGATCTTCTCAGACTGCCCTTCACCTTCCCAGAGCTTCTCTCTCCCCTGGGCCTTTTAGCCATCATTAAAAAGGAAAGAAATAACTTGTGACCTTACCCAGGAACTGAAACCTGCACTGTTTCAAGAAGCTATTATACTTTTCTGCATATCACCTTTGCAAACAGGATTCGAGATGAATTGATAATAAGCTGAGATGAAGCACACATCTGTCTTATTGTTTTCAGCTCTTCTGAGGCTTCTATTTATCAGCTTAATGTTGCTTTCAGAGTGATGCACATATATATCAGTGGAGAAAGCAAGTTCTACAGCTCTGTTTTAGTGCTGTTATCTAACAACTCAAATACTAATTTAGAAATGGCAAGGCTGGAAGGGCTGAAAGGCCAATGTATTAACCCACTGCCATTCCAGCCCAGCCAACACCTGGGTTTGTAGAGCTGAAGTATGCCTTTATTAAGCCTTCCTGCTAATATCACTTCAGCTTTCGTGTGTGCACAAGCTACCCGCAGCTTTCGGAACAACTTAACCCCAGGCACCAAAGTGTCATGAAACAAAATGCTAGAATAGCTGCTGTGCTGTCTGTTACAGGAATCCTACCAGATTAAAAAGCACGTTCCTAAGCAGAAAAGAACCTTTAATTCTAATAGATGAAGGGACTGCTGAGGTCATCCACGAGCAAGATAGAATTACAAGAGAGATTTGGCCTAATAATCAGTCTTTTTCAGTCTCCCAACACTCCCAACAGCCCCACCTGCTCTCTTGCTCACCCAGCCATGCCTCGCAGTGCAAAATAAAGCAGCTTTAACGGATACGCACATGGTCGTAGTTTTCCCGGCTCCGTTGTGTCCCAGCAGGGAAGTGATATTCCCTTCATAGAAGTTGAGGTTGAGGTTGTCCACTGCAGCTTTGGATCCATAAACCTTTGTTATGCCACGGAGGGAGACTCCCACGGTGAGATCAGTGGGCTCTGGTTCCAGGTGAGGAGGGGGGGCACCTTTGACACCAAAGGGAAGGGTCAGAGGACAGTTACTGCACTGCAGAAGGTGGTCGTGCTACGTTTTTCACCTTACAGCTAAGAAGGGCTTTTAAAAACAAAATACAGCAAAAGTAGGTGCCTTTCAGCTAGGAATGTAGAGAACATTTCACAGGATCTGTATCATTTTTGAGCTCTCTGGGATTTCTCCTTTTTACTTCTGCAGCTTCTAACAACTCCTGACAATAGGCATTAATCACTTTTGAAAAGGTCTCACATTTAGATGTTTCGGAGCACCTAACTTAATTTATACTAAGCATGCACAGAAGGTTAGAGGACACACAGCGAAACTACTAAGTTGTTTTCAGTTAGGTAGAATCAGCAAGGTTTTGCGTGTGATCTCACGAAATATTTAGCCTGTAAAATACCAAGAGGTGAGCAGAGAAGCGCCCATCCCTTTCGCCAAGTGGAAACCTCTATTTGCGTGCACAAAACAAAGCGTGTTTTTACACGGAGCCTGGTAGGGTGGGATAGACACACCTATGGTAACCCTCAACTACAACAACTACAAATAAGCTTGTGAGTATCCACACTGGGTTTCCACACCGAATAGGAAGAATGAGTATGATTTAAAAGCCACATCTCCACTCAGGTAAGTAACAGCTTCCAATTTCTCATGTGCTACAAATCAAGGATCGATACAGAAATGTGCTTTCTGGGTACGCTGCCCCTTTACAAATCTGGCTTCGTTTACCTAAAACGTGCGTTAGTACCGCCACCCCGCCCAGCATTCACGTACATATCTTACTGCTGAGGGCGGCTTCTTTCCTTAACAGCAGCTTGGTGAAGAGAAGGCTTCTTCGTTTCTCATTCCAGAAGGGAAGGTAACTGTTGTATTCGACCCAGTAAGACGGGAGGAACGGGAAATACCAGGGAGCAGCCATGCCGTATCTACCTGCAAGGACAAGAGGGATCTCATTCAGGTATCTGTTTCTGCAGGAAGTATCATTATCGGGGTGCACTCAAATCAGCAAAAGTGAACTCCACAGAGATCTCTCCCCTCCTGACGTGCTCATGTACTGCTGGTACAGGTAGAGAGTTTGCCCGATTGACACAATAGGAAGCTTTCACTGATTTGTTATTCTGAGTAACTTCATAGCTGGAGGGCAGGAATACTTTACATTTTCCAGAGGGTAGATTTCCGTATGCCAGTGGACTGCTTCATTAGGTGAGGAAGAAAAGCAAAAGACAAATGTACTGGCTCTTGCCCAAGGCAGGAATTACTTTTTGAAATCAAATGTTGTAAGTAATGCAACACAAAATCACTTAGCTGACAAACGCAGGCTAACACGCTCTGTTCTCGTTTTCACTGAGCAGACCCCAACCACATCCTCCCACGTCCTTGGCTTCAGCTTCTTCAGGAGACCCACCTCCCCATGTGACGAGCTCTGCTCTGTCTCAGCTTCATTAACACTCAGACATCCGCAAAGTCACACTCCTTTAGATCTAGAAGCAGAGGTGTGTGCAGTGTCTCGCTGCCTGAACCATGGAATCAGCCAGTGTTGTGTCCATTGTTTTCCGAAAGAGACGGTACAGCACCAGCCTTAATGCTTTGTATCCTTACCTGGGAAAACATTCCTTATGTACCACCCCAGGAGGAAGTAAATAAAAGAGTCTATCAGAATGAGCCAGCACATCCAGCCAAAGGAAGTGTTGTCTCCAATCATCGGGGACTTATACATGTTGTCCCACTGCAGACCTGCAGACAGGAATTCAGAAATACAAACGGGATCCGCATTAGTTAATGAGATGTCACAACCACGGCAGCCCACAGCCTAGTTTTGTCTAGAGTGAACGTACCTATGCCCTGTGCCTCATACCGAGCAATGTACTGGCTTGCGTAACTGAACGCAGTGGGAGACAACAGGCTCTGTGAAGTAAAGCAAATGGAAAACAAAGAACTTATGAATTAGTTTCAGAGAGAAATCATCAGTCAACCAATCAGGCACCTCACTGGCTTGGTCCAGTAGCCAGAAAAATGAGAGGGTTTTTTCCAACAGTCACAAAGAGCACTGGACCAGGCTTATGATGGGCAGGGATTCTGGGCTGTAATGTCTCCTTACAGCCTGCCGTCCACTTGCTTCCACACCCCAGACACAACTTCCTCCCTCATTTTAGGCTTTTGAAATGCAGCACTGTTTGAGAATTACCTGCCATGTGGTTAATAATTTTACCACTTGCATTAATAGATGTCCTTTCCTGAATTTTACCATTTGAATTAATAGATATCCCTTCCTGAATTTTACCATTTGCATTAATAGATGTCCTTTCCTGAATTTAGTGACTCAAAGAAAACAAGCCTGGCTACCTGAACCTAACACCTACTGCCTTCTACCCTTGGTAAGAAACAAGGCTTTACATCTGTTTCCATGGCTAGAAATTTGATGCATGAAACTGAGGGTCAAGCAGAGCCAGGCCTCCTTCAGAGCCTGGCTACCTCAACCCCGCACTGAGACAGCCTCATTTTTCACGGCACTTGAAAGTTACCCATTTTGCTTGGCAATTCAAAAGGACAAAGTACATCGATCAAACTACCCTGATTCAGCTGGCAGGTGGGAACTCACAAAAATTCCCTAAGTATTGATTTCAGTCATGGCACACGAGTAATTCCAGGTCTCCCACCACTGGTGGAATTTGGAAAGGCACCCACCTCATGTGTATTTGTGACACAAGCCATAATAAGAGCTGACGCTTATTGAAGGTGAGCGTCTGCTTCTACCCACACGTGACTGAAAAGCAGAACTTACCAGCAGGCTCTTCACAGAGAAGCTCAAATGATTCTCGATGACGAGCAACACGATGAAGGGGAAGAAGGTGAGGATGTACACGAGACTGCCCACCAAGGCTGCTATGTTGGTGTTGTTGAAGAAAACACTGATGAAGTAGCTCATGGCTATGATGGACAGGCTGTAGTCCATAAGGTAGAGGAACAGGAGTGCTGTGTTTGTTTTGGGAAGGATGTCACCCACTTTTAGAATGATGATGAGGAAGGTGACAGTAATTAGGAGGAAGATGGCACACTCTATGAACCAGGCGATGAAATGGCTGCTGGCGTTAACACCCATCATTTTCATGTACTGCAGAGAGAAAGGTGAACAAAAAAGTCACAAATTACCATTAAGAGATCTTTCTGCTGATACTGAACTCTTTCTTTTTGCAGTTTCCTGGCAGGGCATACAACCAAAACATGCTCTTCCATACTCTGGCATTCTGCATGTTGATAACCAGGGAGAAACGAGGCACTCGTTTCTGGAATGCCCTAGGTTTGCAAAGCAGTCTGTTGCAAAAGGGCAGCACAGGAGGGATCTGCAAGTATGAAGTGCTGCAGCCCACAGGCTCCAAAGCAAATTCTGGCCTTAGATTTGTAACTTCTCTAATGCCTTTGGGTTGTATTTTAAAATAATCCAGTGGCTTGAGGGTGAAAGCTCTCTAGTATCTTTGAAATGAAACCATTTCTCCCCCCCCCTACCCCACCCAAGACAAATAAAAAAAGAAAGCTAAATTACCATGGTTATAAGGGAACAATATTCCTTATTGATGATCAGATCCACAAGACTTTAATAAAACTGTGAATTTTTGATAAATCCAAAAGAAACAGAGGTGCTAGTGTCTTGTAGATTATTACACACCTAGAAAGCTGCCTGACATCCTGGTTGTTAGGGACAGTGAAACTGGGTTCCCTAAACCAGAGTGAGGGGCTGTCAACTAGCTACTGGCTCCCTCATCGCCAAGCCCGCTGCAGTTCAGAGTGCCCTTCCTTGGAAACGCTTTTGGTGAATCCGTATTTGTTTCCATGGTACCAGATAAAACCCAAATCTGCTTGAGCTTTCACTGCTTGCCGAAGCTTAGTTTTACAGTTGTTCTTCGCTGCTCATCTCTGTTGACTGTGTTCACACTCAAAACCAGAGTTAATTTAATAAATTCCCTTTGTGTCAATGTAATTTCTTTTCCAATAGGCAACCTGAACGAAGAACTTGATTTCAGAGGAGCTGATGTCATATGTAGCAACTTCTGAAATATTAAGTATAACAACTTCAGGGACAGGAAATAAGTCACTTTTCATGTCTTTGTCCCCAGTAGGTATGAGTCAAAGCCAATTTTTAGAGAGCTTAAAATCTTCAGAAAACTTGTAATTTCGTGATGTCCCCATGTTTCCAGTACTGAGAACTGCAAAGCAATATTCTCACCACTTGAAGGGCAAATGCCCTGCCTTTCTATGGGTTTGAGCTTGGTTACAATGTCAGAATTCAAACACTGCAGGTCAAACAATAGGTATTTGGAATATTATTTTCCTTAATGCTTGTTTTGCTCCATTTAATACTGCACATGAGACATACTAGCCACTAATAAGGAAAATCTGTTTATAATTTTGCACGCCCCAGAAAGTTTTACCGTACCTCATAAAGCCTCAGATCTTTCTCTTGAACAAGTGTTTTAACAAAATCAGCTATAAACAGCACCCAGGCAGCCATCAGAGCAAATGGAAGAGAGTAGGTCACGCTGGTTAAGAACCTGTAAAAGGCAAATGCAGGCTTTAGCTGAATACTAAATGTTCTGGGGATTAAGGCTTTATACAGAATATACTTTTCAGAATAATACTTTGGCACAGGAAAAGACAAGCTTATATTTCAAAACGTGGAGTATAATTAATAATTACAAAAAAAGGCTATTTTGCCATTGCATCGGATTTTCTATTCATGAAAGTCCTGACTGTTCAAATCTATTTTCTTTTTTTAAAATCACAGAGGGATTTCCAGATGCCTTCTGGAAGTTTTGCTCGGCAGCACCACTGGCAGGAGCAGGAACCACTGCAGGAGTGGCATCTCCTGTGATTCTACCCCTGTACTCTGCTCTTGTGAGACCCCACCTGGAGTGCTGCATCCAGCTGTGGAGCCCTCAACATCAGAAGGATATAGACCGGCTGGAGCGAGTCCAGAGGAGGCTACGAAGATGCTCCGAGGGCTGGAGCCCCTCTGCTATGGGGACAGGCTGGGAGAGTTGGGCTTGTTCAGCCTGGAGAAGAGAAGGCTCTGGGGAGACCTTGTAGCACCTTCCAGTACCTGAAGGGGCTACAAGGAAGCTGGGGGGGACTTTTTACAGGGGCAGGAAGTGACAGGACAAGGGGTAACGGGTTTAAATTGAAAGTGGGGAGATTTAGATTGGATATCAGGAAGAAGTTCTTCCCGGAGCGGGTGGGGAGGCACTGCGACAGGTTGCCCAGAGAAGCTGTGGATGCCCCATCCCTGGAAGTGTCCAAGACCAGGCTGGATGAGGCTTGGAGCAACCTGGTCTAGTGGAAGGTGTCCCTGCCCATGGCAGGGGGGTTGGAACTACATGATCTTTAAGGTCCCTTCCAACCCAAACCATTCCATGATTCTATGATTCTCTGATCTCCTGGCTGTCTGGTGGGGTGCACCCCATTTCTGCATCAGCACTGCAGCCAGCCATAATTACCAGTTCTGTTAATAGACATAATGGCCAAATTTTGCTATCAGGCCATACTTCCTGGTGCTGGAGTTTGGTGCTTCCCCTTAAAATGTTTGTCCTACTACCCCACAGGACAGGTATTGTGGATTCAGGTCCACATGGGCTTCAAAATTCTTGGCTTCTCACTTCAGTTAAAAACTTCCAACTGTGCCAAATGTACAAAAAGACAACAATGGCCCACAGTAAATTTCTCCTTTTGTGATGGAAAGCAAGTTGTCATGGCAGGAAATTCACTTCATTGTATCTACAGGGCTTATGCTTTCCTCCCTCATTTCTAAACCTGGCTTAAAAAAATAATCAGTGACATTCCTGGGAAAAGTTTAATGTAAAATAAAGGTACGAAATTAATTTGATTATCTGGAAAGCTGGAAATTTCCCATAAACCAGCGCTTTCAGGAAATGTTTCCATGCAGATGAAGCCATATTTATAAAGAATAATGAACAGGCATTTCAGTAGCTCTACTAGTCCTTTGTTGTTTGGGTTCTTTTTCAGCTGCTACCTTGTGCATGATCCCAAGGCTACTAAAAATTCAGCATTTCCCAACACCTTCTGTGTACTGGTATATATATTCCCTCCTTTTCCCTACTGCATGGTAACTATGTGATAACAATCAATAAACAGTCGTTTTATGATGACTTCTGGATGCAAATCCAAAGCCTTTAGGTATTTTAATAATTGAGCAAACTCTTGTCCCTCTGAACCTAGGGTGGGGAGGGAAACCCGAAGGGAAGTGGTTTTCTCAGCAGCCCAAGAACAAAAAAAGGAGCAGATAACACTGTAGTCAATGCCTCCAGCAGCCAGTTAATCATTGTACAGAACCATCTCACAGCTATAATTCACGTATCTCCTGCACGAAGCTGGCACTCGGTTTGAATGCTGACTGCCTGCATGCTCGCAGGCGTCCTGCGTGCGGTTACCCTGGGATCCTAAGTCCCCAGCTGTCTGAAGAGACAGGCTGACAGGGGAGGTTAGTGGGTCTGCTATGGCTCCTGTAGCCCCCAGACAATCTTTTAGCTGGTGCAGTAGCCACGCAGGCTTTTCACCAGAGAGAGCTCCTCAGCCTAGCCTGTGCTCTCGGCCCAAGGGAGACCCTCGTGTCAGGACAAAGTGATCGTCCAGCCTCCCGATACCATCTGCCGAACACCCTTCAGTGCTTTCTGGTGGACATGAAAACCCTTCCCCGCGTGATTTCCGCTCGGTTCGGCCACCAGCTGCGCTCAGGGTAATAACTCTGAGGAAGCACCACGTTGCCAGCTTTCCAACGCAGACCAAAATCGTTTTGCCAGAGGGGCAGGTCCTCAGCTGCGAGAGATTGGCTTCTCGCTACTGCGTTTGGCAGAGATGCACTTCATACTCGCTGCCGATCTGGCTCGAGATGACTGGAAAGGAAGATGATCCAGAACTTTTTGACCTGCTTCACATTTCAAAACTTATTCTGGTCCACACACAGTTCACGCTGCACTGCTCTGTATAACATGCTCTTAACCCCGGCAACACAGCACATCGAAAGATTTTCTGTCCTCCCTCATTATTCCAGAGATGAATGGTATGATTTCATCTTCCCTCTTATCCTTCTTAAAGCGTCTGAGAGGCACCTGCGTTGACAACTACCCACTATACACCGAACACCAGCTAGAATCACTGGAATGAATAACAAATACCACAGCTGGATAGCAATCTCCAGGAACAAAGCTCATAAACCTAGGGACTCTATTTTTTTTTGCCCATTAAATACATTTTCTAAGTTCGGCTGCATTGCCTGCACGTAAACACCTGCAGAACAAGCCAAGGCTCATGTTTAACCCAAGTCCTGCCAATCCCAGGCTCAGTTCCACCATGTGTAGTGAAACAGGGACAGCGAATTGTACCTGCTGCAAAACCTGTAGTTACCATGACAATTCAGGTACATACAAAGCACTGAAAACAAGATTAGGCAAACTAAACACAGACCATTTATACCAGAGTCCGAGACTCCCTCTTTTGTTCAGAGCCTTGGAAAAAAACCCCCGAAACCACCGCAAAACAAAATGATTTCTGTGCTATGTGAAGCACTAAGGAGACCAGCGCAGCTGGCGAACTCCACCAGTCAGACAAGAGGAGGTTACACAAAGCGTGAAGACAAAAGCCACACACACTTACATATCCTTATTGTAGCAGGGGTAAGGCATGGCCTGGACTTGAACAGCTATTTCCTCTGGCTTCTTGCCAGTCTGTAACTCGATAATGGCTCTTTCAATGCTGTCCTGGATATAAATAAACGCCCGGCTGTAAATCTGGCTCTGGGAGGTGGAATTGTGCGGGCCCACCGTCCAGATGCGCTCCCTTATTCTGTTGGTGGTTTGCGTGATCCTGCTGCTCATTCGGATGGTGTAGTTGAGCACGGGAGGGAGGGCCAAGTCCCTGTGAACTGCATGCCCAGGGCTGCTTTGGCTTGAAGGCAGCTTGAAAATGACACCTTGGAAAAGAAAGGGAAAAGGCACATAAAAACCTCAGGAATGTGGAGTTGAAAATTCTTTGGGACATATATGCACATTTTTGTGCCCACACCGATTTTTGCACAGATTCTTTTTTGTTCTTCTAAGAACATAAAAGCTTTGCAAGTTCCTGTCAGGAAATGGCACGCTGGAGATACAGTTTGACAGACAGGACTTTTTTCCCTTCTAAGGGTTGGTTTGAGTAGAGGCAATACCATAGAAGATTTTCTCTCCAGAATATTTTTCCATATATAAAGCATATGATGGAATGAAGGACAAACATGGAAGAAAACTGCCTTTGTGGGAATAGACAAATATTATCAGGGTCTGAAGTGCCAAGAAAAGAAAAGGAGGTTTCTATCTACCCCCTCAGTTAAGAGGTATAAACCCAAACAGGTCACAGGAGTTACAAGCAAACCTCAAGAGCTTTATGACGTTATCATAAATTGAATTGTCTCATATCTTCCTCGATTAAAGCATCTTTTCCCGTGGGGGCCTGGAAGAAGGCAGCTGTCACGGAGATCTCCTAAGGGCAGTGTAATTTCCTGCAAACTGAGAATTAACCAAGAGAAAACCCCAGCTGACCAAAGGCTTTCTATACAGACAGCGGAGATGTGAGAGACCAGCAGGTATAAAAAGGGGAGTGTAAAACGCTGCCATAAAGGAGCTCTCAGTGCGCAGGTCCCATGCACCCCCTGGCTCAAAATTGATTGCTGTGCGGTAGGAGCTGTGACCACAACAGTACGGGTGGAAAGCCAAACTTCTTATGCTACTCCCACCCTGTGCCAGGCTAACTTTAATTTACAGGGGACTCCAAACTCTGTCACATACTTGCAAAAAGCTCGTTCTTCAGAAAGAGCTCTTTAGCCACCATTTCCATTTCCTCTATGCTTCTGACTGCCCGAACGCGATTAAATGAGACACAGGAGGACACATTTACAGCAAGGGTAGCTAATGTATTCAGCTGATCAACAATGTCAGTGTTGTTCTGCAATTCCAGCCGAATATCATCTGAAAAAAGAACACAAACAAAACCAGGAGCATCACTACACGTAGCAAAAAATTCATCACACCGTCCTGCTCTTTACACTAACAATGACACCAGAAAGGAAGAAAAAAACCCTTCATACTAAACATTAAGTGTAAAATACATTTCTACACTTGACAGTGCAATGAAGGCATGTTTGTTGACCCAATTTTTCTGTTAATCATTTGTAAAATGCTCGTGAGTTTGCCTCTGGGAGGATGCCAGCAATAGGATGTGACAGCCATCCCAAATCAGAAGTTGCTACTAACCTGCCAAGGTTTTAGACCCAGACATGGTGTTCGCCATTCATTCCACATCTTGTGGGTTTTGATGTAATCGACTCGTGTGTTGAGCTGCTCTGTCTCAGGGGAGAATGTGCTTTATACAAGCACATGAAGGAAAAGTTACGGCTGTTGTGCTGATGTGGGTCCTAAACCTGATAATGCAGTTTAATAACAATGCTGTTGTTTCCTGGCTGTTTCAAAAGGTGACTGCATAATGCAGTGTAACTAATCTGGAACAGCTGCTGCAGGCACGATGAGTATATGGGGAGTTAAGGCAGGTGATGCTACTCATGAAATAACACAGGGGTCATCAGGAAGAGTGTGTAAATATCCTGACTGCAACAGACTACAACCACTCTTGGTTTATGCTGCGGGTTGCTGGCATAACCCAGGTTAATGCTGATGTGCAGGGCCACTCACTGAAAAAGCGAGTAGGGACAGTGAGATCAGCGAGGAAGGGATTGGAATCACCATGCTGTGCAGAATGTAATCACCACTGCTGTTAGCTGATGATTCCCACAGTGCACATCAGCAACTCTCACCTTGAAGGACCACGAAAGACACCAGGGAACAGCAAATTCCAGCAGAGCATCTCCTGTAATGATGCCTCTGGCTTCATCAGCCTGGGTACCTTTGTCTGATCCCTTGTTTTTCTGCTCTGGAAAACTTTTAAGCTGAACCCTCATGTGATGCAAGTGAGCTCTCCTCAACATTTCCCAGCAGAATCCCAGGTAGCTCATTTGAAGTCATAATTATAGCTAAACAGTGTCCTCCAGTGGCCACACTCAGCTGCAGAGATTCCCATCCTACATCCCATCCATCCAACACTCAGGAGAAACATCTCTTCATCCAAGCCATTTGCTTTCTAAGAGTCTTTTTCCAGAGACCAGCGCTAAAGCAATCAATACTGGCCAGAGCAGTACCAGAGGGTGGCTACAATTTGATGATTCTGGAGCTCCCAGATCGGAAGTACAAATAGGAGGGCAGCACACGTGGAACAACTTACCCAGTTCGTTTATTTGACTCAGCAATTCAGCCGCATCCAAATCCACCATCAGCTTGATAAAAACCTGCACAAAGGGATTCTGCAGGGTGTTCTATCAACAAGCAAAAAGAAAAAGCATCAGCTTGACCAGAAGCCCCCTATTTAGCCTATTTCTAAAACAGAACATACCAACTGTCTCCACTGAGCAACCCCCTCCTACTCCTTTCCTGATCTTCCGTATTTCACTCTGAATATCAGGATGGGGTAACGTTTGCAATAAAAAGGTCACACAGAGCCCCAGGAGTCCACGCCAGTGTTTCTTGGAGTCAGCAGGCCACTGAGTCTCCACCAGGCACTAGAGTCCCATGGAAAAATCATGGACCATCTTTGTTATTCTGCAAGTGCTTTACATTTCATTTGTGTCTGGTTTAAGCCCTGTGAAGACAGCTGTAGCACGATGGGTAGGGGACTAAAATTTACCTGGGAAACCAGCAGACAGATTTTTGTTTGGGTGAATAGTTCATTATTCCACCAATGAGTGCAGCCAGCAGAGAATATTTAATTTCACTTTCGCGTATTCCACTCTGGATTTTCTCTCAGTGCCATGGAAATTACAATGAATTCCAGCCACTGAAATTAATGGCTAATGCTTTAGGGTTCCAGAGATCTCATTTTCTTAGTTTTGTGAGAAAAGGAAACCATTTTTACCGCGGAGAACGGGAAGCGAGTACGTGAAACATTACAGCCTACTGCTTTCTGTATCCAAGCAAGGCTAGGCTCCTTAGAAGGGGAGAAAGAAATTTTATTTACATTCACTGAGGTACAAAGACATCTTCTAGTTCTTATGTGTGTACCCAGAGCAACATGCTTATTATAGATACTGTTTCATTTTCTGAAAAAGCCATTTCTTGCCTGGTCTTGGCTGGCTGGATCACTCCATCAA
Organism: Eurypyga helias; assembly: GCF_000690775.1. Taxonomy (NCBI): domain Eukaryota; kingdom Metazoa; phylum Chordata; class Aves; order Eurypygiformes; family Eurypygidae; genus Eurypyga; species Eurypyga helias. The sequence continues at coordinate 65,664 of NW_010254868.1, read as the reverse complement.
GCAGAAAGTTAATTTACAAACGGAAGAGTGTTCCGTGCTCATCTCAGCCCTCCAGCAGGCCTCAGCATGGCCAGTGTCAGGGAGCATATTATGAACAGATCATTTCAGAAAGAGGATTTGCATGGAAAGGTGCATCAGGAGTGTATTTCTGTTACGGGAACAGGCAGGCAGGCACAGAAATGGTGAAGTCCAGGACAAAAGGCCAAGAAGGGTGTCCCCAGCTGACCTAAGATGTTCCTGCGGTACCTGGAACTCCAGTTTATTTCAGCGAAGAAATCCATCCTCCCAATTTCCCCCCCTGAGAGAGACGAGGGAGGTAGGGTCTCATACCTCGATCATAAGGACTGTCTGGTTTAACTTTGTCAGGGAATTCATGATGACAGGAGACTTGTCCAACCACTCCTGGGACTTCAGGGCTAGATCAGCCATCTGCTTCAGGGTTGCATTAGACTGTAAAAAAAAAAAAAAAGCCCACAACATGTAAGGATTCGTATCTTCATTACCTTACATCTTTTAAACAACAAATACACCAATGAAACGGCTAAGTCTACATTTGTTGTCCTTAGGATTTTTCTTAGCACCTTGTCAGGGTTTGGCAAAATGCTCCTTAGCGCACACACTCAAAAATATGGCCTCAGAGGTGACATTTGGAGCGTATCTTGCATATCAGCTTTCCTTCTACCACTGGTCTGCTTATGAACAAGCATTGCTTATAGCATTTGTCCTGGGAGACATCAATCTCTTACCGACTGAAAATACGGGGGTGAAACTTCATAAACTGACAGCCTTAAAAAATCATCAATATTAGACCAACAGCAATTTTTTGGAGGTAAGACTCATTCAAAGACAAAAAGTGACTCATATGACCAGCAATGCAACCAGGAAAACATAATTTGACTAATACTCCAAAGAGTCAGAAAACAGGCTTCTGCTTCTCAGAGAAACAAGCCCGTGGTAGATAAATCACAATCCTTCTGAGCGGGTGTACCCTGAGGTAGTGTAAACAGAGCCATACCTTGCCCATGATTGCTCGAGTTTCTCTGGTATCTGGTGTATAAAGGATCTTCCCAAGCACCATTGGTTTTAAAAAGGACCAAATCAAAGCTCCAGTTGGGGTCTTGACCAGATCCAGGTAAAAGGATAAGCAAAACGGAGCTGCAAGGAGAGAAAAGCAAACAAATTGCACAGAGCACAAATATTCCAGACATGAGAAAGCTACTGGTGTATTCTTTGCCATGTGCCCAGTTTGTTGCTGTGTCCAGCGAATGACTTCAGGGCCCTCTTCACTGCCTGACAGAACGTGCCGACAAAAGCAATCCACCCCCAAGATCTCCCGCTGCTGAACTCAAGACAACAAGGGTCACGTTGTTTGAGCTGAGATTCTCTGCTTGGAAGTCACATGGAGTTTCGTGAACTCAGAGGAGCTAATAAGCTCAGTACAGTCGGAAAAACTACACATTAAGAAAAAGCAGTGACCTGCTAGGAAACAGCACAGCGTCAAGCACCGCTCTGCTACGCAGGCTGCTTTCCTTTTAATGCTTATGGGAATAACCCACCAATAATTAGGGCAGTGCATATCTTCGGCTAGAATAAATCACAAGCACTTCCAGCCCTCCAGAGACATACAGGGGAACAGCTCAGCCCTGGATCTCTCTGGAAACAGTAGGGTTCGGCTCTGAAATGGTTTTGCCTTAAGGAAAAGCCAGACTTACTGGAGTCATGCGGAATCCCATATTTCCTCATCAACTTTTGGACATAGACATCTTCCACAGAAGAACTGTTGCTTACAGGGTCTCCAAAATCTGGAAGCAAGGACTCAAAAAACAGGGGTGTGATCTCCTGGTTGCAGAGAACTTTTGACATGGACTTAAATGTGCCACGTGTTACCCTCAAGTTGTTTGGTTTAAATAATGCCTGCAGAAAAGACAAAATGCAAATAAATCCTGCACGCTAAGAACATCCCACTCTGAGAGGAAAAAGAAATAGCAGTATCAGAAGGCAAGGATTTTTACATGGCTTTCTTATGAAAAGTTTGCCTCTAGGAAAAAAGAGACTTTCCATGGAAATCATGTTTTTATGGCTAACCTCTGCTGTGACAGAGGAGGGAAATTCATTTCCAGGTGTGAGATCCAATGTGGGAACTGCCTATAAAGTGTGCCTGGTGCCACATACGCACCCTGGGTTACGAGACAGAATCTGTCCCCCAGCCGTGCACATCCCCTGCCTCCATCTAGTCAGAGACTGCACGTGGTTCTGCAACGTGCAGGAAAATCCAAGACTGGAAACGATTCCCATGGTCTAAGCTGTCCTTGACTATGGATCAGAGAGGTCTTGGATCCAGCACCGGATGAAATCAGCGCAACCTGAAGTTACCGCGACAGTCGGAGCAGGACTGGGTTTGCAGTGAGTATTTTGGACAGCCTGGAGGCTCTGGGTGTGCTCTAATGCACACTAAAGCTAGACCAGATTTTTGCTGCTGAGTTATGTGGGTTTGGACAGCCTTTAGTGGGCAGTTCTCCAGTTCCTTTCACAAGCTGACCCCTTCCAGTACAACGGTGTTTTTGACTGGAAGTCTCTCCTCCTTCAAGCCAGTTGTTCATGCCCCTGAAGTTGTCTTCCTAGTGCCCCTCCCACAGCACGTGTTCCCAGTGTCCCCCCCTCGCGAGCGCGTGACAGTCCCACTGCTCCAACTCAAAGCTCTCCCAGGAAAGCAGCATGTAAGCTGGAGAGAGATTCTTCTTAGGACACCGCTGCTTTAAAAGAGAATCAGTAATCCATGATTTAATGCACCTTTGACTTCTAGAGCACAAAATTCCTGTGGAAACTCTTCCAGTGGAGGTTTTGTCTCCAAAACACAGGCAGACTACACGTACCTCAGTCAGTGGCACATTTCTAGATTGCCGGAGCTTTTTCAGTGAATGGATAGCTTGTAGCAATGGATCAATGTCGGATTCGACCTGGTGTCTGAAATACTTCATTTTTGTCAGAAGGCCTAGCAACTTGTCCATGGGTTTCTGAAGTTCCTTAGGGAAAAACATCTACAAGAGGCAGGAAGGAAATCCATTAGCATGAGCAGGAATCTGTGTGCACATGCAAGTACATGCCTGTATTGTGGTCATTCCAAGACAAAGATTGTGACATTTTCAAAACTCTTTAGGAGGCTTAGGGAGCGGATGTCGCATGGGAAATGGATGGGATTTGTACCCCTAAATCCCCAAGCGCTTTTGCAAAGCACTCCCCTGAATGTTACATATTCTGAACAGTGCATGTTCCCAAACACCTGCAGTTGGGAAATGCGCATCAGATGTTGGCTGGGATAGAGTCTGAGTCTCTAAGAGGTAGCATTTCACACCACGTAGATGTCAAACACTGCATGTGACACTTGACCTGGGCCAAGTTCATTGGCATTCTCATCTATCAACATTTTTTTCCCCAGGATCACTTCTGTAGCATTTTAAAATACGTATTCAACACACACTTCTCCATGAGTGGTATTTTCACGTGCTGTTTATGTAGTTGCGTGCATGGGATATTTGAATCATTTAATAACTTGGCAGTGCCAACTAGATTGGGAAAATACATTTTACAGTATTTTTGCAGGGCTTCATTTTTCAAGGAATAAAATAATTTTAGCCCAATGCCTTATTTTTGGGAAGCCTGAACTCAGCTGGGAATTGTTCAAAGAGGTTGTGACAACATATAAACGACACTAGCAGATAGGGAGGCACTTAGAGTAGGTCCAGTGCCTTTAAAGGAGGCTTGCTGGTTTCCACCAGCTGGGATCCTCATTCATACCCACACTGTCACAGCATGGATATACAATAAAAATTTTGGCATGAGCAAAGCCTGATCTCTGGCTTGTGTAAATCAGCATAGCTTCTGGCCACCGCAACGATATTTTATGACCTTTCAGCCACTACACGCAGCAAAGACTACAGAAAGCACTCTACAAATCCAGCACTAACCTTGTATAAGAAATTGTAAATGTCTAAGTGTCGTAACAGTGTGACGCCCAGGACGTAGGTCTCACGGGTCCTCTCTGAAAGAGAGAGATTGCAGAACTCCTCCACTACCGTCTGCAGCTGTGGGTCAGCAGGATGGCCGTGACAGGACTCCAGCTGGAGGATCTGAGAAATGAGCTGTGTTTGCACAAAAGAAGGGATTCGTTAGGGAGTAGACTGCTCGCTCTAGTATGCACAGATTAATCTTGCTTTGCTGTCGTTCTTCCCACAGTGCCACATTTCAACCCACAAGAACCGGAATATGCCTGCCCCATTACTCCCACTCCAAGGGATGAATCCTAAGGACTGTGTTTTACTGCCCAGCTTGTGCAGCAGTAAAAGCTTTTGTGGCTTCAATTTCCCATTGACCGATGCATGCAAAGTCTGGAAAAGAGCGGGCTCTTTGGGGCTCAGTCCAGACAAGATGGTTGGGAAGGGGAAAAGCATCTGGAGCTCTGTTTGCGCAGGAGGCTGAGGAAGGCAAGCTCATCTCTCACTATGGGAGTCTATAGACCCGAGTGCTCTCACGAATGGTGGTTAGAAGTGTGTTTTCCATCTGGACTGCCACAACACCTCAGCACTGAGGATCCCACCGAGGACCCTGCTCAGTACTCATTAGTCAGAGGAAACAGTGCCCTTGCCACAGCTCAGAACACTCACCAGGCAGTGCATGGCTGCTTCCCAGCCACTGCTGACAGCCAAAGGGACCATATGGCTCTCAGCCTCCCGTGGCTGAACTGCTGTCAATGATTGCTCTCACTGCATCTCTGATGGCTATAGTGATCCATAACATGCCATGCTTCTATCCCTGTGGGATTGTCTACCTCCCTCTGTGCTGTCACATGTGCAGTGGGCTGACTGGCTGCCTTCACTAACAAACCCAGGTTTTAATGGTCTGAGGGGAAGGAAGCAACAAGATCTCCCACCAGGATGACAGCAAACTTACCTGACTGCTGTTTTCCGGGAGAGATGCTTCCAGAAGAGCATCAATACTGGCTGTGGACATTCCTGTTCTGTTTTTGAGATCCTCTTTGAGCTGGTCCACATTTTTAAGCACATCTCTTAACTTTTCTGTAAAGAACAATCAAAGAATAATCGATGTAACAGTTTTCTCCAGACATACAGCAATCTCAAGCACATAGAGAAGACTTTAGGTAAAGTATGGGAGTGTGATACATCACTACTGATAAAAGAAACAGACAACAACCTGTAAAATTCAGTCATATTCCCTAGGTTTTACAGTCTGATTTGTGGGCTGAAGTTGACAGGTCTAGCGATAGCGAAAGTTACTCAAATACAAAGCCTTGGGACTTTCAGCACATAGGACTTTTTGGGCAGTACAGAAAACAAACGGGTGATCTAGAACAGGCTCTAGAATTACCCTAGATAAAGGATCCCAAGGTCATGGGACATGGTGTGTGGTTATTTCATTAATCTCATTTCTTCTGGGCAGGTAAACAAGTCCTGAAATTTCCAGCAGAAATTATGATACCAGATGATTACCAGCATTGTAAAGTAAATACAAAAAACTACCTTGCTTGCTAGAATCTGTTAAATCCTCAGTGATGTTCAACATGGAATTCAAAGTACTCATATACTGAGGAATCTCTTGAAAGAAAGCAATTTCTGGTACATTTTCTTGAAACCTAAATTGGAAAGACAAAACAACCAACAAAATTGGGTATATGAAAAGTAGGCAAGAAGCCATTTCATCATTTCATAAACAGAACACTAGAGCAGTCTAACTCAGAGGGAGAGCCTTACCACTTCATCTGTGTCTGGAAGTTTGTGGCATCCCCAATCAGTATATTTTGAAGCTCTTGTGAGATTCTCCTGTGATTCAGTACGTTGGTCACAACTTGACTGCTCAGTTCAATCGCGCGGAGGAGCTGCTCGTGAGACTGACTTTGTTCACACAGTTCTCCAAAGCTGACACTGGGGAGATGGCAGATGTGCTGTATTGACTTAAAGCTCTCATAGTCACAAAGAAGTGTTGTCAGATCCCGGAGGCGAGATATCTTCAAAGGAAATTTTGAAATCGAAGACAAATGCACAAACACCAGTTAGATGACAGAATTATAAAAGGCGACCTTGAAAAAGCCTAGCTGTCCCTTCCCATTCTTCTTTAGGATTAAAATTTCAACATGTATTTTTTAGTTCATTCAAAACGTTCATCAAAATACATATTTTTAGTTCATTCAAAACTTCACCAAAAAATAGAACAGCTCGCATTTTCTGTAGCAGACCTGGCTACACAACATTGCACAGGATCTAATAAACCTTGCAAACCTCAACATATCATTTCCCCTGCCCAACACACACACATAGCAACGCTCCATTTGGCCTTACCTGCCGACCAATTCATCTTCCCAGAGACCAAATAAATCTACTTTGTGCAATAGTTTGAGCCTTTCAGACACCACCTGGTCATCTCTACTACAGCATATGAAATGGAGTTGGCCAAAAGTCAGGACTTCTGCGTCTGCCAACCTGTATAAAATTGTAGTCCTTTGCCAACTCCACTGCTATGGGCTTCCCTTTTGTCTGACATCATTACTTAGGTTATCGGTCTCTTACAGCAAGAACTGCTTTCTGGTTTGTGCCTGTAAGTACCTGTCACACTGAGACTCATCATCTCGTTGTTACAGACACATCAAGTAGCAGCAGCATTGCATACTCTTATCTTTTTTAACACAGACTTTAAATTCTGTTTCTCATACAGAGCAACAGAACAACGCACAGGCGTGCTATCAGTGCAGCCATGTACATACGGTGTAAGAAGCATTTTATCCAAGTGAGGCAGTGCCAAATCCATAGCTGGTGAGGGAAATCCATGAATTGATATTGCTTGGGTGTTTAATTTCAGAGACCATTATGGTGCTGCGAGACATCTAAGGGAGCATGTGGGGACTTGGCCCCCAGCCACGCTGGTGCTGGTGTAACTCCTTTGGCAGAGTGGTAACTAAGTTAGTGATAACTGCCAATTTGGTGCGCACAATTCCACTGAGTTTCAGCAGGTATCTAACTGCTACCTGTGCCTTTGAAAACTCCTCCCAACGTACTTCTCAAATGAAGCTGAGACACCCTAGAATAATCTCAGCTCTGCAAGGACGAAAGTCTCAAATGAACTTAAAAACTACTGGTTTATGAGGACTATGCTGCCACTGGCAACCTATGCAATCCTCATTCTTCTGGGATGGCTGGTGGAAAACAGAAGCCATTCTGTCCAACAGACTGGGAGGACAGGAGCACCTCTACTTTCTCAGAAAAATGGATGTACACTTGGCAGGGACTCATAAAAGAACAAGTTCCTCAGCCCAGTTTAATGGTGACCTTTAAATATAGGCAGCAGGCAGAAAACAGAGTTTCAGTCTCGGTTTTTATCAGTTGTTCTTTTAAGAACCTTTTTTTCCACACGCTGTTTTTCAAAACCTCCATTGCACATTCATGTATCACTGCGGGATGTCCTTTAAGTCAGCATTTTAAGCGGACTCACTTTTAGCTTCAGGAGCTCTGGTATGGATGAATGTTTCTCAGAGGTATTATTTTGCATAAAAGAGTTCTTTTTCAGATGAGTTTGCTTCAAAAGGAGTGTGATGTTTTCTGCTCAAGGAAGAAAACAGAAGTTACTCGAGACAAAAACGCCAGGCTTGCAGAAACTTCACAGATGGGAATATCAGCACTTATATTCTGAGGCCTACTGAACTTTGCTATTTTCTACCCAATTCACACGGCTCAGGATGTCTGAAATCCCAGGCCAAACCTAGGCTGTAATATGGATTAAACCACGACATGCATCCAGCCTGAGTGGGTGCTCTGGACCTGAAGAAATCCACCCCACAGTGGTAACAGGACTCCTGACGGTGCTTTTCAGAGCACACACGGTATCTCTATTCTGTGCATAGTTAAGGTCTTACAGTAAGCTCACACATACATGAAATACCATGTAACTCTCAAAAATAACTGCTGTCATCTGACAGGTACATAAAGCTGTGAAGAGAATATAGGTTTCTATTTGTAAGACTTCTTTATCTGAGTGTCAGCAGCCTGTTATCACATAGCGAACAGGAGACGTGCCTTTTGGATAGAGTTGGATGGAAAACTTATATCCGCAATGTGACATAACTCAAACAGCAAAGGAGTCTGGCTCCCTGAGGTCTCACACCTCCGGTTAATTGCCAGTGGATGAAAACATGTAGCACCATTCCTTCCCATCATTAGACAAAACACTTCGAAAAGACAGGCACAGCATATTCCAGCTGAGGTCCCACAGCATTAATGAAACCATGATTACCTGTCAATTCTCCGTCTTCAACTTCAGTGGCATTCATTAAACACCTCAGGTAAGAGTTATAGCTGTTATTCACTGTCACCTGTAAGATGGTGTTTTCAAATTCTAAAAATAGAAATCTGAAAAATAAGACAGGATTTTAAATCACCTTTTCTTTCAGAAACAAGGTATATTAGTGAGCAACCCATCAGCTGCGTAGATGCTGCTCCCTGGTAGTGTAAATAAGAATTCCAGATGAAGCCATGTATCTCCCATGACATCTAAGTGGGTACCCTCCCAATTTTCTTTCATCAATTCTTTTTGTTGTTATCTCCCAAAGCTGTCATTCACACTCAAACCATATGTATAAGAAAACACGCTGGAAAGGTTCACTATGGATGCAAGATATAGATGGAAAGGCATGCCTAGGGGAGTCTGAGAATCAAAAAACAGAGTCATACTACAAAGAAGGGGATTCTGAAGAGTTTACCACTGGTGGCAAGCCTCGGACAGGATCCTGCTTCCACTGTGAACCGATATATGCCAGCACAGAAAACGTTCTGAAAGTCTCCCTTTTAGCTGTATGTTCAGTTCGAGGAGAAACTTCCTCTTCAGATTAACCCACGTTAGACCTAGTGTCCTAAATTAGGGTGATTTCAGGCTTAAGTTGCTCCACTGGAAGAAAACAACAAACTCCACATGCTGGACTGGGAATGGTGGGCACTACCCATAAATGCAATTACGTTACCCAAAAAAGCAAACTCACCGTGTGATCAAACTGGTTGGTGACAGAGTTTGGTCGCTCTGAGTCCAAGGGAGAGTCTTGTTGTATAAGGTTTCTGCCATGACAATGAAGTGATGAGTGACAATATCAACCACACTGTCAAAAGTAGTTTTGGTGGTGAGAAAAGCTGAACTGGAACTGATATTGAATTCATTTAGCAGATCAGAGGAGTTCAGCCTCTTGAGAATGTAGCGACTGGCTTCTATGATTTCTAGAGCTGACACATTGTTGGCAGAGTTGTTTGCCACTGCTTCCAACAATTCTGCAAAGGCAGCTGCTTTGGTTAGATTCCTTTTGGCGTTTAGGAAACTGTCAACCACATCCCAGACGCTTGAGTAATAACTCCATCTGCTCAGGTTGAAGGCGCCTTGGAGTCTCTGCAGCAGGTTGTTCATGCGGAGCTCAGCCTGTGCCACACTGAAGAGCCTGGACAGGTTATTCCAGCCTGCTGAGCTGTCAGGGAAATTTAGGGAGTTCAGCACTGTTTCGTTCAGCATGAAAGGAATGAGCATGTCCAAGAGCTGAGACGGCAGCACATCACCCACACCTTGGACTGGGATGGGGCAGGAGGCATTACTCTGCAGCAGCCCCTCCGTGAGAGTGGCCAGAGCTCTTGCCTTCTCCTGCACCCAGGAGTTCTCCAGCTCAGAGACAAGGTTTAATTCGGAAAGGAAACTCAGAGAAAACTTCAGCGACTGGATGATGCACGACAGCTCCTCAGAAAAGCGGTCGCTGCTGTTCTGGTAGACAGCGGCAAACTCTGGAGACAGTTTCAGGTTTTCTATGGCAAGCTGGAACACTTTTTGGAGGGTGTCATTGCGCATTCTCACGCCCTCCATGCCCATGGAATCAAAGAGGGGTTTGCAGGGGCTCCCAGCTAAGGACTTGCTTAAAGTGGTATTTTCAAAGAGCATCTCAAGTGTTACGTGGAGCATGTCCTGAGCAGAGCAGTTCTGGGGTGTCCCCTGGGGTGGGGCAGGAGGCATTACTCTGCAGCAGCCCCTCCGTGAGAGCGGCCAGAGCTCTCGCCTTCTCCTGCACCCAGGAGTTCTCCAGCTCAGAGACAAGGTTTAATTCGGAAAGGAAACTCAGAGTAAACTGCAGAGACTGGATGATGCATGACAGCTCCTCGGAAAAGCGGTCGCTGCTGTTCTGGTAGACAGCGGCAAACTCTGGAGACAGTTTCAGGTTTTCTATGGCAAGCTGGAACACTTTTTGGAGGGTGTCATTGCGCATTCTCACGCCCTCCATGCCCATGGAATCAAAGAGGGGTTTGCAGGGGCTCCCAGCTAAGGACTTGCTTAAAGTGGTATTTTCAAAGAGCATCTCAAGTGTTACGTGGAGCATGTCCTGAGCAGAGCAGTTCTGGGGTGTCCCGTAACTGTTGTTGCTGGTCTCAAGGAAAGGACTCAAGGCTACATGCAGGAACTCCCAAATTTTTGCCTCTAAAGAAGTATTGTGCCACAAGGAAAACCGGCTGAACTCCTGCAGAAGAATGTGTGTTAAGTTATAGACACGGTTAATTATTTCTTCACTGGCAGCTTCACTGGCACTTGTATAATGAAGGATTTTCATTCCTGTCCTCAGAAGTTCAGACAAGCTCTCAAAGGTTTTATCGTCAGAATTAAAGAAAAGATCTATAGATTTTAATTTACTGACATTATAATTCAGCTGTAAGTCTTTTAATATGTGCAAGGTCTTTTGTATGGCTTGAGTGACTAGTGAGATATTGGCTCCTTCAGAGTTATCCCCAAACTCTTTAAACACGGCTGTTACAAATTCTGACAGTTGATCCAATTTTTCACCGAAGACACTATTAGAATTATTATTCAGCTTTTCTAAATGGCTGTTCAATACCTCTAAAAACTGCCCGTAGGCTATGATGCCTGTGCTATTCCACTTCATTGCTCTCAATTCCTCCCCAATGCGCCAATAGGCATTCAGCTCATCCCACCAGGCTTCACCCATGGAACTTTCTACTTTCCTCATCAGTTCAAACACAGGCATCAGTAAGTACTGATAACCTATGTTTGTGCCTGTCATTATAAAAAACATCTTCTGGAGAGCTAGGAGCTGGTCTGGAAAGCTTCTGTAGGACACAAGCTTAAGCAGATAATCAGAAAACAAAGATGGTACTTCTTTCATTCCATTTAAATGCTCTCTGAAGTCTTCCAGAATGGATGGCATGCTAGTGGACAGCAATATTTTGAGAGCATCCTGAGTTTGCACTGCACTAAAATTAGAATTATTTAACAGAACTGGATTCCAGATCATTGTAGCTAATTTTAAAGCACTCTGAATTTCTTTCCATTGGGTCATTATATCAAAAATGGAAGTCCCATTAAAGTCACTCTGTAATTGCAGTGATGTGAAGTTATAGATTTCATCAATTATTTCCTTATTATATGGTTCCTTTAATTTATAATCATGATGTGGATTCATTCCCAGTTCAAGAATTGCATACAATTTCTGTAATGTTTCATTCTTCAAATTTCTGAATAGATTTAAGCTTTTTAATTCACTTCTATTCATTTTTTTCTCAAAGCCTTTTAAACGATGTAGAGTGTTCTGTATGGCTTCTAAATCATCCGAATTAATGGACCTCTTGGAGTCTTTTCCACCAAACTCTGGTAACTTTATTTTCCTGGAGGGGGAAAAAAAGCATTTTAGTGAATATGAAATCAATGCAAGTGGAAATGTAAGGTGATATAGAGCAAAGATCATAGATTTGATTTATACTGTTACTAATATCCCTTCCGCTAATGACTTACCTCAGAACTTCCTCCAGTTCAGATCCTAAAGTCTGATTGTCTTTCCAGTTGACAAAGGGATTACAAATAGATCTGGCCACCAAACTTTTTTCATCATCTACAACAAACACGTAAAGAGCATATTAGTAAAGTTCACATTAGTTTGGAGACTGAGAAGAGCTGTATGGCAAATCTGTTGAGGATAACTTGCGTGTCTGAAGTTAGGCTCCAATGACAAGACACGAGATCCACTGTTGAAATGATTTTCCATCTCAGGAACACCTTAATGCCCCTGTGATCTGGGTGCTAATGGAGCGCTCCTGCTTAAGGAGCACTTTGCCATCAGTAATCCAGCATAAGGTGGCCTAATACTTACTACTGGTTCTTTTCCTTCATTTGGGAATGCTTTTTCACTACTCACACATAGGTTTTGTCTGTAGTATCATTTATGTCTCCCATACCCATTTACACTCATCTTGATATCCCCATGTGTCCAGTC
>NW_010254868.1:25224-53349 GCF_000690775.1 Eurypyga helias | reverse complement strand
CCTACTTGAGCTGCATTAATCTGCTTTCTTCTTATCCACCTCAACTTCCACAACCTCCATGAAACAAGCAGGGAATGGACAGCATTTACCAATCTGTCTCTTGTAGCTTTTAGATGCCGTACCTTTCCCTTGCCCATTCACACAACCTCAGTTAGAGGTGGACGCCAAGGACTCTGCCTCTGCAGGGCGTTTAGAGCCGATGGGGGTTTGAGGAACGTCTAATCTTGACGTACACTTGTGCAGCTCCCACCTGGATATACCGAGGTGAGTGTGACAGAGCCCAAAACTAGAGGCAGATTTTTACACTCCTCCCCCTCCACCAAAACAAACAAGCAAACAAACAAAACCCCAAGGTAAAAAATTACCACTCCCCATTTCCACTGAGACAGCAAACTCATGTCCATTCATTGTCCACTGACAAAACCAGGTTTTTTCACTTCTCCATTTGCAATGGGGTATTTTATTCACATTTGTAAAAAGTTGAAAGAAGAATTCATTACACTGGGCCCTGAACAGTATGCAAACTGTATGGTTACTTTTTAGCCTGCAGTTTGCTTCTCCTCAGCACCCCAGGTTTTCAGCAGAGATACGACTATATGGAGGAGTCTTACCTTTCCCCAGGCAGTTCACGGAGTATGGAGGATCTGCAACCCCATTCTGAACAGTCTGGAATCTATCAGCACTCACAAGCGATGCAGAGACATTCTGAGCTGCCAGCACAACACTAAAGGGAAAAGAAAAACACCCAAACAAACAAAAACAAAAAGGAAGATAAATTGTGGTTACAGGTTTATGAGAAGAAATAAAACAAGTGTTCAAATAGGAGACAGCTGGAGTACAGCCTATCACTCTTGAAATGTCTGACAGACAAGCCATTGCCCCTACTTTTAATTATTTGTTTGATCATGCACAAAATGTGAATACAAAGGGCTGTGATGGGAAAGCACTGACTGTATATTAGCACAAACGTATGTGTTGTACTCGCAAAATCTGTAGACCACTTAAATCCTCACAATAGGGCTTAGAAAACAGGCAGGTAATACGCCAGCCCCATGATTCACCGCTGCGGGTGAATCTCCTCCTAAAAGCAAGCAAGAAGCAAGCAGACAAGGCTCAAGGGAGAGCAAGGATCCCTAGGGGACAACATCTGCGTATGGAAGAAGAAATCACCAATAACTGTTACCATTTCCAATTCTCCTTCTCTTCTCTTTTATAGTGTAATAGCTAGGCTGACAGGGAAGCAAGGAATGTTTTTCAGGCTTAGGAAAGAACAAGCAGATAATCAGGCATATTGTATCACAGAGGAAGTAATTTAAAAGACACACTGCTCAATGTGTGCAGGTTACTGAAAACTTCACGATGATTATGAGTCCCTTTTGCTTTTCCTGCATAAGGAGCAGCTCTTCACTGTAGGTACAGGGTCACCGTGAAATGCACAGTCTCTCTCCTGCCTGAAGTTCTCCAGGTGATACACAAAGAACCTAGCTGAGCTGATTTCAGTGGCATGAATAAATACATACTGATTTATGGGAACAGACTGCTAGTGAGAACGGAGCACCAGGGACCTCTTTTCTCCTCATTTAACGTAATGTCTCCATGAAGGTTTTCTCTTTCCATTCTGCAGAGGTGCTTGTTAGCAAGAGTCTTAGAGGGAGAAGGGGAGGAAGAATCTGCAGTTATAAATGACATATTTAGTCGAGCAATGGCAGAGCAAAGGAAGAGGGAGGCATAGGCTTGCCAAAAGTGGATACGCATCATACAGGTCAGAAGGGAGCAAACAAGTGTGGTGTTGCTGCCTTTTTATTTCAGTCTTGCAGGGCTTTTACAGACATTTGCTTTAGAGAAAAAGTTCAGCTTACATGTTTATCTGAAAAACTATCTTAAAGCAACAAACAGGAGCATTTGTGAATTCAGTCTGTAAATCAGGTTTGCGTAGGTAATAAAATTTGCTCCTAAACTTTCTATAGAATTCATGACCTTAAAGTTACTGTTTCACAGTTGTGGTGTTTATCACGTGGTTAATACAGATGTCACAACAAGCACAATTTTTTTTTCTTCCTTATCTTCAGATTTATACTACAAAAAAATTCCCTGTGCAGCATTTCCTTAGGAGGTCAGTACTGCCTGAGTAAAAGGCATGGCCAGGCTAGCTAAGATGTGCTTTTGTAAGCATCATTAAAAACACTATTTGTGCAATCTCCTTGCAATAACTCTTTGCTCATGCCCTTACACTGCCAGATGCCAGGCATAAAAGCACTTCACAGTTCTGGTGATGAAATTCTCTCTACCTCTTTGTTGTGCCTATGATAACTCTGCCCAGCTCTGCAGCTGTACAGCAAAGCAGGGCAGCACAGTAAATATTAATTCTTCCTGGCCACTCAAACAGTGCTGCTTCCCGGGCTTGTTTCTGCAAGCCAGTAAATGCAAACAAACGCAATAATCCTGTAACTGAAATAGCAGCGCAGACAAAACTTCTCTGAATGAAATTAAAATTCTTGCTACACTGCTACTGACTCAATTTTAAGGATAAGGACATTATGACTTACAAACAGTTCTCACCATTCAGGATGGCAAGTTACTCAGATATGACACGGACAGGGGTTTAAGTGCCGTGGCAAGATGCCAGCGATGAAAACCAAGTCCCTCTAAGTCTGGGTGAAATCAAAGTGACAGAGTTTCCACAACCTCTTTTGGCATCTTTACCCAACTTCTCATGTATCCAACAACAAAGTCTGAGGACACTCAGTTTTGCTCACTGTTCTCCATGTGCTCTAACAATCGGATGATTCAGAGTAATCTGTAGCAGTGTCAGTCACATATCCAGTAGATGACTTGGAACAGAGTCCCCTAAGCTCTTGAGTAACACGTCTTCTAGAGATGAGTGAGAGTCTAGTCCAACTACAAACCAGGAAATGAATTTGAAGGCTAAGCCCATTCCAGAAGAGTTTTTGTTGTCCTAGCTGCATACACTATCAGGTATTTCAGCACAGTTAATGCAGTTAAGCCAGCACTGTTTTTCATATAATTGCTGAAAAAGAACATAACTGGTACTTTCTTCTTAAAATCACACATATTCAAAGCCCCATATGCTAGGAACCAGGCTCCCTCTCTTCTCTGCTTTCTCGGGATCAATCTTGAAAGATAAAATAGCAGTATATCTGGTAACCTTTTTTTTTTTTTAGATGTTCCAAAGCAACCTGAATTTGGCTCTAGGCTCTTCTGGAATGAAGCAGCCAGCTGCTGTCTTTGACAGACCTATTATCCAGTCAGGAGGGCTTTTCTTCAACCAAAGGCAGTGGCTGTTACTCACCACCCTTTCTATCTGCCCATGGAATTGACAGTGCTAGAAGAAAGTGCTGGAAGCAGGCTGGAAGAAAATTAAGAGTGCATGTCAAGCTTCCATTTAAAAAGTGACACAAGAGCCACTGAAAAGCAAAACACTGCTCACTGGCCACAGAAGGCTTTAGGGATGCATTAGTATGGAGCCATATCATGCCCCAAATAAACCATGCTTTTAAGCTAAACACCCTTTCTTCGAGATGAGAGGTGACATGACCTTAGAGTTCAATCCACCAACTTTCCTGGCATTTTCTGTATTTTTACCTGCTTGGATTCTGAAGGAATTCAATTATGTCCTGCAGCTGCATGCTGCCCTGGAACACATCTGGGGCCAGCAAAAGGAGATGCCACAGGGAGGTGTCATTCTGCACTTGGGAGATGAGCATCAGGAATGAGACCATTTCATTGACGAACACTGCCTGGTACTGTGGGTTGTGCTGCACCTTAACAAATAACAACACAGGAAATTACTTAAGAACAAGAACCCTTGCTGCTGGTGGGTCTTTCTGTTTTTCAGCTTGCACTGCACTTGTACGCAACCCTACAAACAATACATTCGAAGGACTCTAGTGACAGGCAATAACTGAGAGAGTGACTGTACTTCACCTTCACACCCCAGGTTGTACCATAAATTCTCTGTTGAGACAAGCTCTATGATTCACAATGTCCCAAACAATCCAAAGACTAGGAATACAAGATAAATGAATAGCAATCCTCACCCTGGCAAAAAAAAGAAGGTATTATGTTTAAAAGATTCATTTGCTTTAATTATATAGCTTTCCTGAAGACAAGTACTGCTTCAATCATAAACTGTTCGATCAGATGCAGGAGTTATTGGATGAAGTTATATGGCTGAGGTAATACAGGATTAAATTTATTGCCTCCCCTAACTTTAAATATTTTTATTTACACCACATTTTCACACCGTTCTATCTACCTGCTGCTGCTGGAGGAGGAGAAACAAGAGCTAGATGTGGTGAGAACCCTTGGGGTTCACTAGCTGATGGCTGGATGTCCTTGCCTTGCCGAGCTGCACACTCAACTCTACAGTCTTCGGGTTAATCCCATTCACAAGAATTAGCTCAGCCTCGTCGTGCTCTTTGTTACAGAGAACAGCAACTCCTAGCCAGGTGGGATCATGTTCTATCTCCAAAACACTGCAATAACGTGTGTGAACTAACACAGCTACCAGCTGCAGGTATTAGGAAAGGCGCCAGGCACTCACCTGAGAGAGCTGACTTCTGAACTCTTGGGTAAATGACTCCAGAAGCGATGAGTTGGTAAAGCAGAATGTCCGGTGGATATTGGCTGCCATCTTCTCTTCAGTGAGACTGGGATGTGCCATGTATCGTGACAAGATCTCACACAGAATGACTTTGAGATTTGCTGCAGTTGAATGTTTGGTCTGGCTCTAAAAGCAACATGGAATGTTAAAGGTAGCTTTAAAGCAATACTCCATTTGGGATGGTTTTAAACACAGTGATGAGATGTTTTTTAAGGAGTAGTAGTGCCACCTGAAAAGCTCTGTCATTACAAGCACTCATACACAGAATTGTAAGTGGTGAACAGTGTTGCTGAAACCCCTCAAACTCCTCATAAAGAGGAACGTGTGCGTGTTCGTAAGCCTTAATACAAAACCATAAGTGTACTGGTGTCCATGTACCAAGTTTCTGTTACAAAGGAGTTGCTCCTACCTGTAGTCAATAGCTACGTAGTACACACACAGTGCCTCTGACGCCATTGCAGGAGTATTGTGGGCAAATAACAAATTCAACAGCAAAGCCACTAACATCGTATCTTTAATTTTATGTAAAGAAAACACACTCTAAACATCTTAACTCACACAAGTTCTGAGCAAAATATCACAGGGTACTGTCTGTGGCTGTATTTGCTAATTCATGGCATTATGTCCCAAGGTGTCTGGTTTATCTGGTTTCTGCTAGAAGATAATAATTTACCACAGAGCTTAAAAGTCCACCCATAATAACTGTCTTCCTCTTCCCCTAATAAAACACATTCACATAATAGGGGAGATCCGAAAGCAATAAAAACTGTATGTTGGTAGTTTGCGCTTTTAACTCTTTAAATGTGATGACACACAAATTCTCACACTCAGCTATTATGCAAATACAGGCTTACCTTCCCAAAACTGAGGATTTTGTTGAACGTGTTGATGCTGGAAGTCAAGTTGGATGGTGATGAAATATTCTGAAGGGTTTTTTCTCCATGAGATACCAAATCCCCAAATGCTGCAATAACAGTTTGAAACACTGCATTTTACTTTATGTCTTTTAACCTCTTTGTTACATCAAAAACCATGACACAGGAGAGCTGACTACAGCTTTGGGCATGCCATTGTTATTAATCTGTTCCCAAAGGTACAGCCAATGGCATCTTATAATTACTTACTTAAGTTTTTCTCTGATGTAATTAAATCCTGGATTACATTATTTCCTTCTGTAACTGTTGAATTAAAAGCATTTAACTATCTGCTTGCAGATCAACTTTAATTTCCACCTCTTTTCTCCAGTCCTGCAGCTCCCCCATGCAGGAAGAGGGCTGGGTTGCCTTCTGAGGAAGCCCACATCGGCTCACGGTTACAGCCCTGTGAGGGAGCACTCTCCAAGTGTCTTTGGCAGCTGTGGGTGGTACTGGTTATTCAGAAACAGCTCCCGCAGAGGTCTGGAACCCTGCTGCCCGCTATACACAGTGGCACACTGCCAGGTGCCCAGCTGACACATGCCAAAGCCAACACTTGCACTGAGCTACACTCTCAAACACGCCCGCTCACTGAAACCAAAGGAGCTACGCCAGTTTACACCAGGAGAAGCTAGAATCTGTGATCTATGACTCTGTAAAGTAAGATGGAGACTGATTTTCTCCCTGACCATCCGCGGCCATCAACACAAGTCAACAGTTCCCATAACTGTTCATTGATTTGTGTTTTTTCTGCTCACGCCTCTGTTTTCGGTCCCTTTTCTGTTCTGCCTTTTTTCTGCCCATACGCCCAAGCGTGAGCGCACTGGCAAGAATGCTAATTGGAACTGTGAATGGCTGGAGCGGAACGGCCACAGAATGTAAATCTGCAATCGTTCATTTGATCGTGAGCTCCCTGAAGAAAGGGCTATCCATCATGATGGCTTGTGGATGGTACTAGCCATTACCATCAATAAATAATAATTGTAATGATTTTATGGAAAATTGAAGTCCGAAAGTTCCTTCAGGAAAGAGAATCACATCAGAGAAGAACATCACCAACAATAAATATCTGCTGTGGTGCAGAAGAAGGCTTATTTGCTGGATAACTGTGAATAAGAAATGCATTGGAAAAAAATCATAAGCGATTTATGGACAATTTGTGGGCAGTAAAAGGACAATACTCCATAAATGACCAGGTCTTTAATTAATGTCCAAGCAGCCAGCGATCTCGCATTGCTCCTGTGAAACACAACAATTTAATCTTGGTTTCTTGGCCAAATTCCAAGTGTCTTTTCTACAGACAGTTACTTGTAATTATTCCCAAGAATTTACACTAATGTCACGGCCACGGCCACATGTCTGTATAGAACATATAAATCATCTTAACAGTGCTCTAAGAATTGCATCTCTGTCCGGAGAGCTTTAAAAGATCAGCCTTTGAAGACCAGAACTCTGCACAGCAGTGAATAACCTTTTTATTCCTGCTTTTAGGAACCTCTGCACTCTGTGGTGATGGATGGTTGTCCTTGGCCCCATGGGATGAGCTCCTCCGCTTCCTGGGGGAAGGAAGAAATAAAAAGACACCTGTAACAGCTCACAATGTTTCTTATGCTTAAGCTCAAGCTGAACTACTGTGTGACTGAGAATGGGTCTCCAGCTGGATTTCAGGGCAGGTGTGTTGAAATCCAGGTTGTGCAAAATTCTTGTTCCTTCTAGAGGCCTGGCCTGTATTTTAGGGAAGCACACTGCAGCGCTCAGATGTGGAACAGACGGAGGGGATCGCATTCATGCCTGCTTTGCAAGGATGCTAAGGACAGGCAAGGCCTGAAATATGTGTTTGGTCTAATCTTAAACAAATTCCCACTTCTGGAAAGAAGGCCTCATTGTACCCAATCCTCGTCTGTCCTCCACCAACACATGCTCAGCAGAAGGAACAGTGCAGAACTTCACAGCTCCGTCAGTGATTCTCATACTGAGCGTAGAGGCCTTGATGTACGCCTGAACAGCTCTAAGCTGTAACAGCACGTTGCATGCCCCCACCAAGAAATCAGAACCTTACTTAAACCTTCCCAAACATTTCACTATAGGGCAAAAGAAAGCGTTGAAGATGTTGGTGCTGAGCTCAGTTTTTGTACTCAGTTGCCTTTTAAGGGAAATCTCAAGCCATCATGTCTTGCACACCATGGTAAATGCTTCTAAGGAGCAGAATCAAAGATGAGAACCTTGCCCATTTTCTCTGCTGCCCGCTGGTAAGACACAGTTTCAGGGCAAGTTATAAAACAATTTAATAAGAGCTTCAGTGAGTTGCACAATGGGAGGGGAAAAAGCCAGTCTGGATTAGCTGAATATTACAAACTCTAGAATATTACACAATCATATATCCAGAGAGTGAAGTGTCACAGCTCCAATAATGTGCCTTTGTGACAAACGCCCCTGTGGTGATTCTGCTGCTGAGGCAGAGCTGTGTCTATTCGTGTTGCCTTCAGGAGCTGTCCCCTACCCGGGCGACCTTCTGCTGAGGTTTTATACTCTGCTGTATCCCTCTAGTTTTGCTGTGGCTACTATTCTACTATTTTGTGTAGAATACAATATATTTCTAAGGCTGACACTGATCACCCAAGGGTAGGTATACCCACATAGTTATATGATACTTCACACAGCCAACTTCTAGCATCCACAGTGGTCAAGATGCTTATTAACGACTCATGTGACTTGAGCTACAGTTTGGCCAAATCCTTTGATTTTCTGTTGGCAGGAAAAACCTGTTATTTCCTAAACAGCTGCATAGAAACCAAAAACAGAAAGCAAGAAGGATTTGAAGCTATTGAAACCCATGGAAGACCTCCAGCTTTGGTGCCAGAACTTGCCATTTCTTCATTTCAATGCCCCAGATGAACCATTGTTTAATGTGCCAAGGGAAAAACAACGACACTGAGGAAACAAGTGAAGAGCTGTAAATCCAGACATCCAGTCTCTGTGCTGCTCTGCCCTCTTCTGCTGCGTGACCTTGAATTTGATTAGGATTCACCTTGCATAACTTGAGTCATCCACAGATTTACTCATCCAGACTCCTCCTAACCAATGGAGATATCCTGGCCATTGACTTGGCCCAGGAAATGCCAGTCCCTCTGCACTGATTAAGGAGGACCCGTGAGGAGCCACCAACTCCAGGACTCCCATCCTGCCTGACGGGCTTTCTGTTGGAAGGCATGGAGCCCACCTTAACTCTTCAGACTCTCAAGCTCTGGCCAAGGGGGATATTGAGGCTCTGACATAGCTACTATAGTGCAGCCTCTCACCTGAAAGCAAAGATGAGCAACCAGGGACCTTATATGCAAGCTGCCCTGATTTTCAGCTCTCCAGTAACCAGCCAGGCCTCAGAGTAGCATCTTCCCCAGGGGCGTGCCAAAACTGGGCAGCGAAGGTGTAGGAACAACCCTGGCTGGCATGTTTCAAAGCAAATGCTACTTGGTTTCAACTGGAACATCAGTGAAACAGAAATGCCTCCACTGAGCATTTCAATTTCAACAAACCGACACTCCAACAAACCATGCCCAGCCAGCTCCACGCTGCAAATGCTTCTGTGGGCAATAACTGTTTCTCCATTTTCATGTGTTTCCCGGTATGTTTGATGGCTGTCAGAGAGGACAATCATCCCGGTTGGCACCTGCAGGATCTACTGAAAGAGCAGTCGTTCCAGAACAAGCGCACCTCAAACTAGAGCCGTTGGGGAACACTCGCCACTTCCACCCAAAGCATCCCAAACCAATCACCACAGCAGCAGATCAGCATGCTGGGCTGCTCCTGGTACAATTTTTATCCACTGACACCTGCTGGAGCTGACCCACAATCCTTCAAAACATGTTTCTTTGCCCTGATCTTGCTTTTTCTCAGGGAGTCAAATTCTCTTCTACTCTCCGGCCTGGATCGACTGACACATTACCAGTAGCTGTCCCTAGTATGGGTATTTTTTAAGCGTTCTATGTTGCAGCCCATATTCTCATTTCAAAGTGTTCAGATTATATCTGCTATACCAGATACGTGAGATGTATCCGTTGTGGACACTTGCACATACACACATGTGTGGCTGCTCCCTCCACCTCGAAGCAAGCTTTGCTTTACAGCTTGTAACACCCGGATATATTCAGAATCCCTTACAGTCGGAGAGATGAGATGTCATTAAGCCTTGGCAGCAGATCCTCTGGGGTGTACGGTGTGCCTTTACATCTGGCGTCTGAATCGCACAACACGGTTTGCAGGAAGGGGAAGAAGCCTGCACTAGGAAGGTTTCGGGGTGCAAGATAACCTGGAAGAGAAAGAAAATGCCATTATTAGGAAGTGGACATGCACTTTTTTGCCATGTGTTTCTATCAGTGTGTGCTATTTTCTCTTCCTAAACCACTAGCTTAATTCTCAGTGTCACTGAGGCTCTTCTACTTCACTCTGGCAAATCCCACTAGAAGCCCCTCCTCAACACTGACAAAGCCATGAAAGATAATTTAATAGGAAAAAGAGTCAAGGTATTTGTTTATATATACTTATCAGTCTTAAAGCAACTGTAGATTTTCCCTCTCCACTCCAAAATGCAAGAAATGGGAAAGAAATGACAAGAGCACCCAATGTTTATGATATCCTGATTCTGCCATTAAAAAATAAAATGAAATAAAAGCAGGCGCATGGCCAGAGTAACCTGAAAGACCCGTAAGAGCCTGTTCTCCAAGGCTCAGTTGGACCAGTTTCTATGCAACGCCACAAGCTTTAGTTTCTAGCCAGGTTGTTAAAACAGGGGTCTGTCTCAGCTTTTACCACGGGGAAGGGACAACGGATCCAGGCCCAGACAACCTCCTTTGCTTTTTGTGCAGACCTGCCCATGGAGGGGAGAAGAGCAATCTATCACCACCACCCCCTCCGTGTCTCCTGCCACCTCAGAGCAGCTCCTGGACCATCTGCTCGGTGACCTGCGATGCTGGCAGCCGGTGCTGAGGGGCGAGATGTATATCTCTGTCTCCCATTTCTGCAAACACAGAGTGGACCTGAGCAATTAGAGACTTGAGTATTTTATGTGACACTTGGCCTGTGCAGCTTACTGCCAGCCCGCAGAGTTCACCGGCTGCTCTTCCCCTCAGTGACAAATGCTCCAATAAATCTCGAAACCCTTTTTGCTGGATCACAGCAACGTATTATTTAAAATAATCATTTGGAAAATTACCTGGCAAAGGACATGGCTATTATTTCTACTATGGAAAGGAGCCAGATTTACAAAAGGCCTGCAGGCAGGCTTGTGGTAATTGATTACCTTGCTCTTTAGTCTCCAAAGATGACCTGTGACTCTCACCCAGGCACAGCTTTATCTCCGACCCCTCCAACAAGGACACCCTACTGCATTTGTGCTACATTTACTAATTTTAGCAGTGGTCAGAGACCAGATGTTCTCAAAACAGATGGCAGTGCTAGGTAGAGTACATGGCTGTCGGTCTCCTTGAAGGAGACTTGACTTTGAGCTTTCCTCAGGGCGGTTGGTTACAGCCTATGTGTGCACCACGTTTTGGGGTGAAAATGCAAAAGCCCATGTTTTAGCATTGGAGTTCCTGCTGCTAGCAGCTGGTCCAGAGGGTTGCTGAGACCTGCCGAGTCAAAGGCATCCATTTTGAGTGTTGTTGTCATTCTCTTGTATACCTTAGCAGCGAATTGCTCTAGAAAATTAAAGGAGATACCCTGCCAGAGGAGAAGGTGTTGTGGGAAGCTCCCCAACACCCTCTGCATCCCCCAGGCCACTCCAAGTTACACGGCAGGCTGAGCCAGATCCTGGCAATCACAGAGAACCAAGGAGAGTAAAAGATCTCTCTTGTCCCTACAGGCACCCTTCTGGTGTTGGGGCCAGAGGACCAAACATACACCACTCTGAAGGTTTTGAAGTGTAATTAAGTCTGCTGCCCATGAGGGGAACTTCAGAGGGCACTTTAGTCTGGCAGCACCCTTGTGTGAATATCCTTGCCATGTCTGAGACGTTTGCCCTTTGAGATCACCAATTACAACCCTGCAAAATGGCATTGGGCACACACTGGCATTTTACTCTCGTCTTCCTTCTGATCTCCTGCACCCCGTTCCAAAACTGACTCACACCCCTATCCAAAAACACACACCACAGACCTCACTTTCCCAGTGCCTCTACCAAGATACAGCTTCAAAGACCTGGGAAGCCATGAGGTTCAGGATGGAGAGCATAACCACAATGCAGCTACACCCTACACAGCTGTCCACATCTACCAGCGACAACCAGGGCCAGGATGGGGCTGGGAGCTTGGGGAGCACTGTTCTCGGGAGAGATGCGAGATGTCTACAGAGACAAAACAAGAGATCCTGCAGAATCCAGAGCAGGAGAAGACATTTCCTTGAGAAATAAGTAGCAATAACAAATTTTACAATTGGACTTAAAGGTGGGACGCTTTGAACTGTGGACAATTAAACAATCAGTTTCTGTATCGTAAGCAAGGCGTACAGTGTAAGAACAAGTTGATGATATCAGCTCTTCCTTTTCTTTTGAAACAGCAGCCTGAAAAACAGAGAGGCAGGAATTCATGACCTGGAGTTTGCAAGCGCTGCTACTCATGGTGGTGGCACAACGCCTGTGGAGACATCACCGGCCCAACACGGTGTAAGTATCCAACTGAGACTCTGCCAACTCGCATCAGATGTTGAGCAGTTTGCTGGCACCTGGTTACAACCACGGGGCCTGATCCACCCCTGAGTCACTGCAGGCGTGAACTGCTGTAACCCCACAACGTTCCTGGCACAAAGCCGTGGAGATGCCCGAAAGGACTTTTCTGGAAGAGGCCTAGAGTCTGACAGCAGTTAGAGAATGAAGTTTTTCAAGAAAGACCACGACACAGATAAGTCTGGGCCAAATTCCCACTTGGTGTAGGTCAGACCTATGCCGGCCCTTAACCCTGAGTATCTAGCGCAACCGTGCTCTGTGTCAAGCACACAAATAACACAAAGGCTTACACGTCAGGACGATACGAATTATATGTGAGACCTCCAACTCCAAAGGAGGTTTAAAGACCTGGTTCAGACGCAGGCACCTTTTTCACAGACACCCAGTGCTGGGAGATGCAGCCCACCCTTGCTTTCCTGCATGGCAAGCTGACAGTGCTGAAGAACCTACAGAGTGCACATTGCCCCAGTAAGCCAAGAACAGGGCTACACAGTGTAGCCTCAGAGCTCTTCTCCCTAACTCCCTCTCACCCTGCAAAGGAAGGAATTTACTGATGAGAAGGTGAGTCAAGAGATTAATGCACTCCCTGCTCCATCCTCCCACGCTCCTCCAATTGCTCGTGGTAAGGAGACGTGACTCCACGGAGCCACACAGGCTGCTCTGCCCACACGTACGAATTCATTACCTGTGTCGGCCCGTACGCCGCTGCAAGGACAGCCGGGAAGGAAGCTGGCTCCCCACTCCCTCCAATGCTCCAGGAGACGGTCATAACTACCTGTCCCTCCCTTGGCTGAGATTTATCCAGCATATCAACTACCTTAGTGCACAACATAAGCACTAGCTGTGAAACATTATTGAAGGGAAGGTGTGAACACTGTAAATTTTGAAGGACAGTGTGTTGATGGGCACAGTTTTGCAATCTGAAACATAGCACTGATCCCCATTAGTGACTTCTCCAGTACTTCTATTGCTGGGAATCCCTTCAGTCTTCCACACCCTGCAGAAGAGAGCTCTTTCTGTCACCAAAGTCTATGGCAATGCCACATCCAAGGAATAAGGATTTCCCTTGCCCTGTAGCTCCCAACTTTGTGATGCCATGTCTCACAATACAGCAGACCCACAACACACGACACCATTTTTCATTCTCCCCACTGCCATTGGCTTTTAACTTATTAATTTCCTAAAACTACAGTTACCTTTGGAGGGTCTCACTACACTGCCTATAATAAAGAGGGAGAGATCACGGCACCAACTGCTGCCCCGTGTCTGAGCCCACCATATTCCTTGTCAAATTGACTTGACTGCCACCAAAATCTGAGCCCCATTCTGTATCCTGTTAGCAAAGACTGACTTCTGGGTTTGCCAGCAGCAGAATCTCAAGTGCAGAGGCTTTTGCTGTCCCTTCTCACTAAGAGCTTTGATTTTCTGTCACCACTGAGAGAAGGGCACCTAATCTGAAGAAAGCCAGACCGGCATCCCAAAGGGCAGAAGAGGCCAAGGGCTCAGCGCTGCATGAGCTGGCTGGTTATCCACGCTCAGTAGCATCTCACTAGGCCAGCCACATCACCAAGAGCTGAAAGGAAGCAAGGCCTGCACAGCAGTAATAATAAATACAGGATACTCATTATAAACACATTCATGCCACTGGAAATCCTGGCATTTCCACATTTGCTTTCATTCAGAGTAAATTCCAACATACCTCCCTTCAACACTAGCAAAACAGTTTGTTTTCTTCAGGTAAAGGTGATTGGTATAATAATGATGAAACATGTCAGGGTAATATTAAATGTCATACAAAAAAGTTGAAAATCACTATTTCAGTACAATCTATAAGATTAATTGAAATTGGCTGAAAAGTTTAAATCTAAACGGACCATGTTTTACGCTGCCACATTGATTTTGCTGCTTTCATCGCACAGAGATGTCAGGTATCTGCATTAGCTCAGTCCAACCATTCACTTCAAGGAATTGGGCATTTCAGTGGACCGCAGGCATGGTGCCATCAACAGAGTCCCCTTCAGCCTGCTCCAAAGAAAGTAAGTTCTGGGAGGATAACAGCCATTCTCACCCACAGCAGAGCAAAGGAAAGTAAATTTGTAGTATTTTCAGATTCTTGATCACTTCCTGTATTTCTTATTACTGCTGTGCATGGAACGAGGGTATGAAGATGCAACCACGTTACACTCTGCTTTGCATCAGGCACTCAGTGTGTTGCCAAGTACCTTCCTTTCCCTCAGTTCCCCAGCATCAGCCCTGCTGCTCGGAGAGCCGCTAACTATATTGCAGCCCCATCACCTGAACACGCAAATCCCCTTAACGAGCTACATGGAACGTATCTTTTGCTTTCTGAACACCATCCATGCATCCCTCCCTTCTCCCTTCTCTGCCCACACTCTATCTCTGGTTTCAGGGCTTCCTACCTAGCTCTGCCATCCACCCTGCTAAACCAGACAAAATCCATATTCCATTTTATTCATACCAAAAATACGTGTTGTCCATTATGAATGGCTACTTAAATAAATTTTGGTGCATTCACTGTATTTTCTTCCTCCTTTACCATTAATTTCAAAAGGCATGCTGAGCTTTTCTGTTTTCTATCCACCCACAGTTTAGTGGCGCATCACTACCACTCCCTGGGCATGAAAAAAATCCACTTGGCTTCAGAATTCACACACTCTGATACTGCATATACCTTATGCACTAAGTACTTCCATATGCCTTCCCTAGTTCATAAAAAAGCCATACAAATCTCAACTCCCTCACTGGTGAATTAAAGGCATTAACGAGCAAATTACTTCATTAGGATGTATTGTGTTTAATAGAAAATGCATTCAATCATCGCTAAATCATTCAAAAAGACTTAGTAACTGTGACTCTTCAGCACAGAAAACGATGGCCAAAAAGTGGTTTGGCAGGGAAATAAATAAAATCATGACCAGTGATGGAAAAGGGGAGTAAGGGATCATCCCTTGCAACACAAGGACAAGGAAAAGTAATGAGATCATGAGGTAGCAGGCAAAAGGGACAGAAAGTACATTTTTTTAACAAGCACCAAAATGTTGTGGAACTCACTGCCAGAGGGTGGTGTATGCTGAAAACTAGGCATTCATTTAAAAGAAAATGAATTATACAAATTCACAATAGATTTGTCAGTGGCGACTGACACTTGGACACAACCCCTTCAGCTTCTGGCTGAAGAAATCTTAAACCTTTGAAGATTTTTGCAGTGGAGGGAATGCTTGGTGTTCTGCATCCCCGCACATGTGCTCAGTCATCCCCCAGCAGCACAGCACGGGGTCTAACCCAGAGTGGCAATTCTGACTACTTATCAGCTGTGATTTATATTCATCCAAGAAGTCACAAAACATTTGATGAAAATATTTACCATTACAGGGATCTCTTCCCAGCTTTCTAAGCAAAATATTTAACTATATTGTGTACACACAACCTTCTCGCTTCTTTCCCGCAGTCACACAGCATCACCTTACACCTTCTTCTTTTGCTTTGCTAAACAGTCAAAACCACAAACATGCCTGTTTTGTGACATGATGATGATACTGTTCCTCTTCAACCACATACAACTGCCCATTAATAGCTTGGTTTTATCAACAGCAAGCTAAGCTGCCTAGTGTTTGTAGAAAGCCTAGTGATAACGCTAGGGCTTATGATCTCTCTCCCAAAACTACACCTGATCATCACATCTATGGGATAAGATTAATTTTGAAGCAGGGTTGGGGTTTTTTTTAACACACATGGAGAATGGTCCAGATAGCCAGCTGGCCTATGCCTCATCGATGAAAAGAGAATATTTAATTGCCATGGCATTTGTATTTCTGTGACATTCACGGCCACTGAAACTCCCACCTGACCCTGAAGCTGAAGAAAGGGACCTGCATGTTCCTAGTCACCTGGGAATGAGGGAGCAGGACCAGAAGGCAAGTACCAGCTGAGACTTTCCTTTACCTTTTCCACTCCTGCAAGATCAATACCCACACTGGTCCTGTGCTTGTTCAGTGTGTTCATGGCCCAGGCACAGGAGTGATTAGCTCCAGTGATTTTAATGGCATTACTCAGACTTCAGGTTAATCACATACTTAAAGCTGTGCTGGATCAGAGCTAATGGCTTGGGTCTGCACTGTCTCTACGCTGTTGCTTTTCCCAAAAGCTTATTTTTAAAACCAATCCATGGCTAGCAGGCATCTTTCCCCCCGTTTTTGGCCAGCCGGCAGAATGACACTTACCTGTCCAATTTCACCTGTTGGGTGACCGCACTGAAAGAAGAGATTCCCCGAGCTCACCCCAAAGTTGCAAGACACCAAACGGCCTCAACAGCTACCATGTCAGGGTAATTTTCCTTCCTCTGTGAGCCCCCATCACTGCTGTATGTCAGGACAGGCACAGGGTGAGCTCCAGTATGCTCAGTGCAGCACAGAGGTCTGGATGGCAGGCAGCACCGGGAAACCTCCAGCTGGGCCCTGCACCACACATGTTAACTATGACGAGCTGGTGCCAGTCCAAGGCTCACCGTCCCTGGAGCACACGCATTCCCCCACTGCCTTCCTACTGCACTCCAAGCAGTGTCATCCTTGGCCCTCTTATCCTCTAATTTGATTTATAATTCCCCCATACAAATCATTAGGGAACAAAAAGATGTTGTGAGCAGCTATTACACAAACATCAGTTCACCTGCGTAGCACACAGCCTGCCCTGATTTGCAAATCATACACCCATTACTCGGCTCACTGTTTCCCAAAATGAAAGCCCAGCAGGACCCCAGATAACTCCATTTGACCCCCACAGGTGCCCAGTGTGGCTGGGTGAGATTCGAGAGCTTGCATTTCATTTTTACAGCAACAGCATCCTTGTTCTCTCGAGTGTCCCAATAACACGATGTCCCCAGCTGCCTGCCTACGACAGTGAGATGGAAGCAGCAGACAACTCACTACAAGACTCCTCCCAGTGTCGGTGGCCTTGGTGGAGGAAGCATTTCATTGCTTAATTCTTCCCTCAAGCATTTCAGGCTCTGCAAATAAGACGACCAGCCCACAGCAGACAGCATCTACTTCCATCCTTATTAAGACTAGGCAAGCTAGTTTTGCTCACCCACAGACCTTCACCTTCCATTCCCTTATTTAATAAATTAAAAATCAGTATTTGAATTTGAATGCATTGGGTTCATGTACTGATCAGGGAGATAGATCAGCGAGACCAGGGTGCTGGTTTTGGCTGGGACAGAGTTAATTTTCCTCATAGTAGCTACTATGGGGCTGTGTTGTGGATCTGTGCTGAGAAGGATGTCGATAACACTGGTGTTTTAGTTGCTGCCACGTAATGCTTATATTAAACCAAGGACATTCTCCTTTTCTCACACCGCCCTTGTGTTCCCAGCTTCTTCTCTACAAGAAGCTGGGAGGAGAGACAGCCCGGACAGCTGACCCAAACTGACCACAGGCACATTTCATGCCATAAGGCCTCATGCTCAGTACAGAAGCTGAGGGGAGTTGGCTGTGGGGAAATCACTGCTCAGGGATGGGCTATCCATCACTGGGTGGTGAGCAATTGCTGTGTATATATCACTTGCTTGTGTATATTCCTTTATCAGCCGTGTTATTATTATTTCCTCTCCCTTTGCTGTCCTATTAAACTGTTCTTATCTCAACCCATCAGTTTTTTTCCCCAATTCTCTCCCCTATCCCATCTGGGTGCGAGAAGTGAGCGAGCAGCTGCGTGGTGCTTAGTTGCCTTCTGGAGCTAAACCAAAATAACCAGAGAGCATAAAAATTGCAAAGGAACAAGAGAAAAAGCAAGTGCTTCAGGAATTCAATTCGAACTGGCCCTGTTGTAATTCAGTGGGGAGGAAAAAAAATACTGGTAACTCAAGAGTTCCTGTCTTTGACTCCAAACTTCCTTCAGTCACACCTCACAAGGCGGAAGAGCCTGTAGTAAGGTGCTGTGGAGATTTATGAAAAGGGAGGCATCAGAAAGGTCCCAGCACTCTGTTGAGGCTGTGGGTCTCTGAGCTAAGTGGAAACTTGGGCAAGTTGCAGGGAACTGGATGGCTGGGCACTGCTGTATGCAAAGAGATCAATGTATGTGTCTATTCCAGCAAATGTGGGGATAATTAATACAATCCCTACCCCCCTTCAGCACTGTTTCAATGAAACAGGGCGTTATATGACGGTCTGCCCCCTGGCACGACAGCAGCACGACAAAATGGAACAAAACAAGGTTCATACCAAAGCAAGGAAGTACTTCATGAGGTTATTTTGCTAATCGCGTCGCAGCTGAGCACAGACAAAAATCTGGTGTTGGGTTGCCTAGAAGAGGGGAGAAAAATAAAAAAATAAAAAAAAAAAAAAAGGTGGGAGGAAAATGAAGCAATGAACAAGAACTGGGGCTGCTCCACCACAGGCAGATGAAGGAGAGCTGGAAGTCTGATGTGTGCTTGTCTGTACCCAGAGTGGGTTGAACCCTTGAGGTCGGTTATGCCTTGCGTAAGTACCCATGACTTATCCACATGAATGGAGTGGCCTGTGTAGCTCAGCCACCATCTCAACTCCCTGTAATTAGCATGGGAACCTATTAATTTTTCCACACTACTGGGAAATGAGATGAGTTCAGGTCCCTCCAACTATGAAGTAAATTCCTTTCAAGTGCAACCATCTTTTCAGAGCTTTCTCATCTCCAGGACAGTACCCCAGAGGAAGGATGGTGCTGTGGCCCACCTTGCCCCATGCCATCTGTCTTCACATGTGTCCTGGAAGCCATGGCCATCACTCACACTGAGAACTAGCCCAGCTCAAGGTCTTTCTGTTACATGTGGGACAAAGCTAGTTTAAGGGTTTCTGCCTCAGAGCAACATGCTGGGATAGAGACAGGAAACTGTCAGAGCTAAAAGCCATTTAAGGTCTTTAGTTATGCAGATTCGGAGGGCAGGAGCCCCCTGAACTCATCTACCAGCACACTGCTGCAAAGCCAGAGGGGCACAGACACATGGGTGACAAGGACAGAGGGCGAGAGGCGCTGCCTGCCATGTGCTTGGCAGGACAGACACCTTGCATCCGTCACAACCAGCTGCCTTATCCTCTTTCCTGCTGGTATGGGAAAGGGGACACTGTCTGCATTTATCCTTTACTTCTCAGCTATACGGAGCATCCTGCCTCCTTTTCTGACACTGCCCTGACCAGGGTAACCTGTGTCTCTGTTACCTCTGACACGGTAACAGTGCTCAGCACAGAAGTCACAGGAAAGCGCCGAATGCAGGTACACGAAGCCACAGCCTCTCTCCTAAGGCATCTCGGAACTGCCCTCTGTGATTCCTACCGATTTTTCCAACCAATTCTTGACCTGCTCAAATCTTAGCTATTGATCACAGTAAGACTGAATGGAGTATAGGTCACAGACCCTCCTATCCTGGGCCCTCTCCCAGGAGCCAAGAATGAGAGCAGAGTATGAGTGTCCACTCCTACATAGTGTTGTGTCATGCAGCTCTGGCTCTAAACTAGACCTACACAGCTATGCTGGTACTGGCAAACAGTCTAGTGCTCAACTAGTACGATATTCCCCCAAAATATTGGCTGCAAAGAGCATCCTTGTGGAGCACTGCTACTGAGTCCATCACGAAGATCTCCAAGTGAATGCAATACACCCTGCAAGCATTTCCACGGAGGTGAGGAAATCTGAGAGGAAAGCTGGGGGAGCAGAGCCCTGGATCTAGCAGGAGACCAAGGTTCCTACCACATCTTCTGCAAAGCACTAAGGAGCAGGGTGTCTGAATGAGTGGATGACTAACCTCACCCAAGAGAGCTTCTACGGAGAACAAGGATGAGGTCAAACTGACAGGAGGGGAGAGAAGAACAGAGAAGGAAGAAAGCGGGTGGGGAGGGCGTGACAGGGTGTGACAGTGCTCGTTAAAGCAAGGAGTGTAATTGGGCTTCTCTGCAGACTGAGTGGGTTGAGCCCTGAGGGACAGATTGTATCTCATGCGCAATTCTCATACCTTGCAAAAACCTGCAATGATGGAAAAGGGACTTTTGTCCCTACCCACTCTAGAAAACAGGTGATACAGGCACAAAGATCTAGCAGATACCATCAAACCCAGTGTTCACGCTGCAGGCTTCCAATCCAGAGCTTCCCATTCCAAAAAACACAACCCAATACCTTCTAGCAAACACAAGGGCTGTAACAGAAAGGTCAAAAGTCACAACTGCAATGTGCATAGGAAGTTGGACAGGGATTTTGTGTAGTTAGACTCGCAGATCATCACAGGAACCGAGTATGCAGAGAAAGAGAAATCTCTTTTTCATTTCTCCCGACAATAATCTCTGCTGACCGGGAAATACATCATCAAACAGATGCCTGGAAGAAAGAATAGAGGCGGGGTTTTTTTCCTCTTAGATACTAGATGCTTTAGTTGTAAAGAAAATTATATATCAGATGAATCTCAGCTCCTTGTTCTCCTCAGTATTTAGTTTTCCTATGAGCATCCTCTTTACTGGTGACATTTATTTGGCATGTCATTTCCCTTCAGAGTTCGGCCTGGCACAAGCTCCCATTGCATTACTTGATACACAACATAATTCAAAGTAAGCAACTTGCTCTTGCAGGAAGCTCTTGGTGCTTGTTCATTCTTGACTGCTATTTGCTAGGTAATTTTCTCTACATAATGCTCAATCTATTGAATGTGTATTAGACAACCTTCAGAAGAACTTACTGACTCGAATTTCAGCAGTTTTAATTGAGCAAATAATAGATTTCATGATGTTTCTGTGGCCCTGAATACAGAAGATAAGCTTACAGATTGAGATCTTCTGCGGGGGTTATCTCTAAAGCTTCAAAACTCTGTGCCCAAGTAGCTTATTCTATCTCTGTGCCATTGATTCTGAGCTTCCTGACTTTCGTCTACCTGCAGTAACATCTTCATAACAGACTGGAAAAATCTTCTTGTCACTGCTTAACAATTGTGTCTTTTAAGGCAGGCATTGGAACCCATCATAAAGTGGATTTTATTCCTGTTCAAAATGAACAAAAAAAACCTACTGTAATAGTTTTCCTAGATGTGTCCACCTGCCCTTTTTTTTTACCAGCAAAAAAGTTCCCAAACGATTTCTCTTTTGCTTTTCAAGCAGAAAGTTGATACACTTTACCAGCTGTGAAAGAAAAAAGGATAATTGTCAAATGGCTATTCTTATTAAAACTGGAAAAGCAGCAGAAACTGGCTGTTTGATGCTCTGGTTAACGTTCTTCTCCATCCCCTCGGGATTCTTAGATGGTCTCTGAACTTCTGGATCACAAGAATACACCACAACCATTATTTTCCAGCATAAAACCTCTCTTACAATAGAGAGTTCCTATCAGGCACTTCTAAGGGATGGACACCTACTCACATACTTAGACTTGTCCCAAAATAGAATTAATCTGTGGAAGAAAAGGGAACTAGTCTAAAGATACCACCTGATCTTCCCCTTTCCTGCAAAGCACAACTGATTGAGCTACTCACTGTTCCTAAGAACATTCCTTCCAATCCATTAATTGAGATGCAACCATCCAGAGCAAACACGCTCCAAATAAATATACATTCAAACTAATAGCCATGCAGAGTAAAAGAATAAAGATTTTACCATCCAGCTGGCTCTCTTGACACTCATCTGATTTATCAGGGGTAGGAAGTACAACCAATGGAGCAGCATGGGAAGAGTGCTATTTCCACACTTGGCAAAATCTAGGGTTTTCACAAAGTACGTGTCCTGTCTTGCCTGCTCCAACCGGTTCAAGGGAAATTGGGAGAACTTAAAATATGTAACACGCCTAAAGAGGCCTTGTGCCGACAGCACATGGGCTTGGGGTTAAAAGACCACCCTACCACACCAAGATGTCCTTCTCCATTAAAGACTTCCTGTGACACTTTCAGAAAGTCACTTACTCTGGCTTTCCATCCCTGCCTATGACATGAGGTACACAAACCTGTAGTCAGATGAGGCTGCAAGCCCTCTGGGACAAGGCCTATCCTAATTGTATATCCAGGATCTGTCACAATGTGGCCCTTCCTCACACATCACACAGAAACAAAGACGTTTTTAATCAGAGAATCACACAGGTCACTGGGCTAATGTTTCTAGCGCACGCACACGCCATCAACTACAGATCCCTCGCAATCACATTTTACACATCTGATAGCTACAAACTCTGAAAGCCAACTGCTTGCACTCACTGCTGTGGAGAGAGTCTGCCTCCCTTTCCCCTGCATCAGTCTCCTTGCCCCAGATATAAAAATCCAGCACTGCCTGTGCCAGGGCTTTGTTCTTGTCAAACCAATGACAGCCTGACGCAGGTCATCCATCCATGGTGATGTCTCTCCTATGAATCAGACGTTGCAAATCTTTTAGTGAGGGTAATTTTTGAGGGCTAACTTCCACCCTGTGCCGGGAAACGATGGCTCTCACTAATAGCTCTCTGCACAGCTTTGTGCTGCAGCACAAAAGTAACTCTAGAAGGCAAAAAGGCTTCCAACTGGATAAACTTGCGGGGGCATGCTGCTTCTGATGGTGACAAGGACTCACTAAATCAGTGTGAGTTTTTAAAGCAGATCCAAGCACACCCATGCTCCGAGATGTAGACACATTCTCCAGGAAGCAAGGCTTGCAAGTGAAAACGACCTTGTGTAAACTCTTCACCCATTCACCCACCCAAACTGCTGCTTTTTGACTTGCTAGGAGTTCACATACACCATCAAGTCACAGGAGCCCAACAAGTGACCACTCTTCAGCTAAGCCTTAGTACAAGCTGCCTAAATAGGTGTTTTTTGCCTAAGTGCACACAAAGTAAAACCTTTCATGTTGACCAACCCCATGTCTGTCACCTCACCTTCATAATCCCACTCGAAGCCTATGCTCTCACTCATTTTACTGAGTAAGGTCTCCCCCTGCTGCTCTCGTCCCTCAATTTATCATGTAAAGTTGTATTGCTGGCTACAACAGCAACATCCAAGTGCATTTTGATAAGACAGTTCTTTATGGTGGTTTCTTTTTCTTTTCTTCAAATTAGTTTTATAATTAGAAAACAACTTTAAACAGAAACAACCTCAGAGGTACACAGACATTTTATTTACAGCATGCAGCAGCTCAAGAAATCTCCACTGAAAGCTACAAAGGAACCAAATTTGTAAAAGTAACAAAACACATCAAATTAACACATCAGTCACTGAAATGAGAGCTAAAATCCCAAAGACATAAAACAAACCAGTTACTTACAGTTTGGCTGTGGTTCTGGAGGGAATTTGAGACGGATAATGGCCAAGATTATGAAAACAACCACAGGCCAGGAAATTAAAATGAACGACCATACCTATAAAACAGCAATGAAAATATATCGGTTACGTTTGTTGTATTGATGTGTCTCCGAGCTTGTCTGGAATGCGCAAGTACTACCCTAAATGAGTTATAGGATGCATTGTAAATCAAGCCTGTCTTGGTATGCATACTATTAAACCTCGAGTATTATCTATGCAGGAAGAAAAACTACCTAAGATTTAAAGAGCAAATAACAGGCCTGAAAGTAACACAAGCCTTCCTGTGTTTCAGTTGGGCTGATAATTATGGGGGACAGTGTTTACACAGCTTTGAGACACTGCTATGTAGTAGTAGAAGCATGCTGAGGAGTACAAGACATTTGGACACAAGGATCGCAAGATAAAAGAGCTGAAGTGCAAAGGTTTAGTTCACTTTCTGTGAATGGCACTGCTCAAACGATGGGTAAAGATGACTTGGATTCGATTATACCTCAAAACTGAAGTGTTTGACAAGAGAATTTATGTCTACAGTATTTTTTCACCCCAAAGTTTCACTGTTCTTCACAAACACTACTTCAGCCTCACAATAGAACTGAAAGAAAGGATTTTCATAGTAGTCGTTTACAAGATGTGGAGCTCAAGCACGGTGTAGGAAGGGGTTTATGGTGTTGTGTTCTGTAACCAGGCAGCTGGACAAGTCACATTTGAACACCCATCACCAGGATCCCCTGTATGAGCTTCCGACTCCAGCAACCTAACTCCCTGGCACCTTTCCATGTGCAGACTGCAGCAGCCCATAGAGATGAGCTGAGATGATGTAAAATTGGCCCAGTACAGTGGAAAAAACATGAACATTTATAGACCTCTTGCCTCTGACATGAGGACTGACCATTTCAGTACACAAGAATGAAGAAAACACAGCCTGCTAATCACCTAGAGTAATAAAGCAATCTAGGTAGGAGGCCAAAGTCAGTCTTAAAACCCCTTGGAGGTTTGTAAGCTAGGAAAACACAATTATTCAAATAACCAACTGCTTTTGCACTTGGTGGCTAGCTTGCTGCCATGCTTCCTAGATTAGAGTTTTCCATCCATCCGCAGTTCAGCTCAAAGTACTCTGTGCTGCAAAACTGCTGTGATATCTTCACGCCAATTTTTGAAACTGCAAAGACGTCTGTCTTCAAAATCATCCCATTTCCCATTGTCGTGTTGCTTTTTTTTTTCCAGATCAGCACATACTACCCAAAACTGTGTTTCCAAAATAATTCCAAGCCCATAACAGTGTTTTCATTTCCTGTAACATTTACTGGTACATAAAACCAAGCAGACAGACAAACAAGTCCTGGAGAGCAATTCAGCTTAAAGATGGTTGTTTTACAGCAACTCCATCCCTATCATCCCTGACGAGATGACACAGCCATGAAAACAGGAGCAAGACTCATGCCCCAAAATAAGCAACTGACAGGCATTGAACCACAAGGCACTTCCCTGCACATCCCTTCAGACAGGGTACTCCTCCGATTTCAGCTTTTGGCAACATTTTAGCTTTTACAGGCAGTACTCCTCCTGTCTTTTATCTATATATACTGCCATTTATAACAAGATTCATCACTGAAACTCACATCTTCTTACAATTTTTTTCTCTCACATGCTTTCCCTATAATCAGTCAACAAAAACACACTGTTTAACTCTGATTAATTCACGTGCAAATGGTATTATTAATGTATCCTCCTTGTTTCGTACCACGTAGGCTGAAGGAAAACTATGGGCTAACAGCACAGAAACTGGTATGTCAGAGGCTGCCTGAAGGAAGGGCAAGAGATTGGTCATATTTTTGGGGGAAGAAACAAATACTGATTACCTCTACTCCGGGAAATCTTTGTAGCTCCCTGTTTAGAGCTAAAATGGTGCTTTTACTCTTCCCTTAGTATCTCTGTCCTTTGACTTAATTGGATTTAATAGCAGCTGGGTGTATCAGTTGTAACACAACAGCATTCCGACTGTCCCAAGCATTTCTAGTTAACAAAAACAAGACAACCACCCTGGCCAAACTGATTGCAGGTGGAACATGGTGACTTGAGAAGAGCCATAACCAACCTCAATTTGGCTTGTGGGATATTAAGCGCTGTGCTGTAGGTTGCATAATCCTTTGGTTGCTGGATTATTTCATTGCTGAAAGCAGAATTCACTGCTAAAAGACCTTACTTAGTATCCCTGGACCCAGGCACATTTTCTCTGCCTCCTGCCTCTGTTTAAATAACTAAGCTGCTAGGAGTGAGAGATGGAAAGCAACAAGTGCAAGAGGCACTGATTCTCCAGTTCCTCTTGGAACTCAGGCCAAACCTGGCTCCCGAGAAGGCTGCCTCCTAAACTCATAACCATTCCTTTCTCAGCAGGAGTAACCTGTATTGAGGCACTCCCTGGCCATGGATGCAGAGCTTCAGCTGATTTCAACAGACACTTGAGCAAGCTGTAGCTCTCCCCGTGCCGGTGAGCCTCTCCAGGGGCTCTGCAGAGAGCTCACAGAGGAAAAAGTATGAAGCAAAAGGCAGAGGCAAATGTGTTTGCCAGCCCTGGAGAGGCTGACAAACAGAGCAGGAAAGCACTGGAGTCTGCGGGGTGAGGATGGAGTGCCTGGCGAAAGCCCATTCCCTGACATACCACTGAGCCCCAGCGAGCACAGCCGACACCAGTGCAGCAGCACGAACCACCCTCACAGGTTACTGGAAACTAAGAAGCAGAAACAAGCACGCTGAAAAAAAAAAATAAGCTTTCTAAAAGCCTGGTCTGTAAGTAAAGTCAGATTACACAGGTTAAAAAACACATGCAGGAGACAGAGTAATCAGGATGTGTTTGGGAGCAGAGATATGGGGTTACCTCCTCACAACCTCTCCAGTCTGAGCAAGCTCCCTAATTTGGAGCAAGCTTCCTAATTTGGAGTAAACTTGGGAAAAGAAGGAGGATTGGAGGAAATACCTGCCATATAATAATCAGTAGTGGCCTGATTTTTATTTTAATTGATATTTCAATTCTACAGAATTCATATTTCAACTCCACAAGAAACCAGAATCAAAGCAATCAGACTGTGTGATCAGAAGGAGAGGCTGGATTTAGGTTAGAATTTACTTGGGGTACACGAGAGCTGAAAGAGACCCCAGCCGTCTGCTTTTAACAAGGCCGTTACAGTTTCTCTTGAGAAATTAGAGGTAATTTACTGGGGTTCCTCTGCATCTCAGAAATCAGCACCAGCAAAGGATATGCTATTCTGGAGCACACAGCATGTCCACAGCTCCTATGGAGGATCACCAGGAGTCAAACGAGCTCAGCACCTCTCTGAATCAGGCTCCCAAACCATGAGGCAGGACACCAGACCTCGCAGAAGCGTGCAGTGATATGAGGCCTTTCGTTCCATCCTCCTATCATGCCCTTTATCTTCTGTCAGCATTTTCTGCACCTGCCAAGGCTTCCATTCAACCAAAAAGTTTAAAACCCATCACATTTGGATTACTAGCAAGAAGACAGGTTGCAATCCAAGTCCATGAACTGCAGCATGCTCCTGCTAAAGTTATGTACTGAAACCAGCCTGGGACAACACTGCTGAGCAGACTTTGCCTGCCCACGCAACGCCACCCTCTCTGGGGATGGCTGACAACGGTTTATCTTTTGAAAAGAAAGACTATTTGGTGTGTTGGATTTGCAATGCCTTAATTCAGGTCTGCCCAGCAGTTTGTGCATAATTTTGTTTGCACAGACCACTGCCCCCCGGAAACAACAGTGGCCTCTGTGGTACTCAGTCTAGACTCCTGAGCTGTCATGCATGAGCTCCAACGCAAGGCTCACCTTCACTTCCATCCCATTCCCATCCTTCCCTCCGCCTCTATCACCAGCCTTCAAAATATTTCTATTTTAACACCGTGACCTTCCTCAGCTCCTGTGATTTCCAGGTCCCTCTGCTCTACTACTTTGATTTCACACTCACCAGCTGCCTCTTGACACTCAGCCAGTTCTTCCACAGCAGGATCCTCAAGTGCTGAGAGAGTGCAGCCATCCTTGCCTGACCCAACCGAAAGCAAAGGGGCTGCGGATTCTTCTTCCCCAGGCTTAGAAGGCAAAAGCAAAGGCTCTAACCCAAACAGGCATCCAGTGTCCGATATCCAAGCCCCTGCCTCTTCCCCACAGCATAGCTCTGAAGCAGCTACTTCATCCACTCGCAGCTGCTGTACTCCCCGTAACTGAAGCTCTTGTCCTCACAGCAATAGCTCCTAGCAAATTCAACAGGTTATTCCTCTCCAGGCAGGCGGGCAGATGCAGCAGCCTGCCTCCACTTGTGTTAATTACAATATCCAGCCTCTCCTGGCTGCTCGTTGTTCAAGCCCTAACCGATAAAATGGATAGCATTCCAAAAAGA
This sequence comes from Eurypyga helias, assembly GCF_000690775.1. Lineage (NCBI taxonomy): Eukaryota > Metazoa > Chordata > Aves > Eurypygiformes > Eurypygidae > Eurypyga > Eurypyga helias. The sequence goes on along the minus strand of NW_010254868.1, from coordinate 25,403 downwards.
TGCTTGTGCTTAAACAAAAGGTGATGCATGCCTCCTCCTCCTCCTCCCCCATGATGAAACTACCTGTCTGCCCACACACCGCTTCTGCTGGAGAGCTCTCATCAACAGCAAAGTTAGGCTGCTTGCCAGGCCCGTCCGACTTCCCCAGGCTCACAGGGAACAGCTGGGAAGAAGAAAGT
>NW_010254868.1:7848-25214 GCF_000690775.1 Eurypyga helias | reverse complement strand
ATTCCTGATTTGGAATGAGGGTGGGGTTTTTTAAAACTTTTGAATGTCTCTATTAAACCTACCCATCCAGGAAAATTAAACAAAAGAGTTAGAATATATCTATATATGAAAATGAAAATCCCAGGGAATGATCTAATTGTTTGGCTTCCTGCATCTTGTCTTTCCTTCAGGAGATCAGTCCTGGGATTCTCACTGATTCAATACATCACATCAAATCCACGGGGAATGGGATTGCAGGATGAGACCCCACAAAGAAATCCTTGACCACTGTTATTATTCAACTGATTATTGAATTTTTCAAGCTAGTGGTAAGATCTAAAAAATAAGCAGGTAGAGGCAAAAGGAAAGAGTAAACTGCAGATACCAAGGGAAGCAATGACAGCAGAGGGGACCGCTCATTGCGCCAAGGACTGTAACAAATCCCAGTTTTGAAACCAGATACAGATTTGTTTGATGAGCTCTGGTCCCCCACGGGACCAAGAGTACACCCAAGTATCCCATCTGCTAACACTGAGATCATCCTTAAGGCAACTAGGCAAGCCATGCAAGACTTCATTGCTCTCAGCATATTTCACGAGAGATCAAAAAAAGGTTCTCCTACGTGGCATTCCTTCCAGCCTCAAACTAACTTTGGTCCTCAAAAATGAAAAATCTCTTGAATGAGTCCTTGCCAAACTTCACCCAGGGAAGTGGAGGTGGCAGCCCTGCCATCCAGAATGATCCTGGAGCAGAGGAGCTTTAATCTAAGGGTTGCGAAAAGCGCTGAGTGAGAGTAAGAGAGAGATGTGGTACCCGCTGAAGAGAAAGCTTCTCTGGACTGGTTAGGAAATACTTCAAAGATGGGAATAGCAACAGAGATGGAGCAGTCCCTGCCCCACATACCTTCAATCCAATTAGATCAGACATTCCAATGGCAGCAGTGGAACTAAAAGGAGCCTAAAAGGCTTCCCTGGTATGGTATTGATACCAATGGGAAGAAACCCAAACATCCAACCTCCCAGCTCTACATCCACATCTTCCCTGCCACATGTCCTTAGGAGAGAGAGGGATCTCATTTGGGTCTGAGAGTCGAAAACAAGCACTGCTCCTCAGGACACTCTTCTAGTTCAGCCTCATGTAAGAGGCACAGCCGGACTCATTGCAGTGGTCCAAACTCTATTTGCAAACTTGATTCATTTCCTCTCTGGGGCTGAAAAAAGAAATCCAAATATAGATAATTCTGTGCTGAGGGGGTAAGACAGAAGAAATTTATAATTTCACCATTTGCTGTTTTGCCAAGGTCTTTTAAGGCAAGCGTCTGATTGCTTCTTTTTGGTATTCAGTCAAACAACTGTTTCAAAAGAACTCTGTGATTTGGGTAATAATTTTCCCAAGCAAATGCACATCCTTACTTCCTTTGTGAACTGAGTCAACAAACATTCCCCTTGGGAAGTTCCCAAAGGGTAATTTGTTCGAGTTCACCACTGTAAAACGAGAATAACTCAATGTCAGTTGGCTCTCAAAGCACCTGCACTCAACTCCCCAAACACCATACTGTTTCAGTTTGAGAACACGAGAACTTTATTAAGCCATTATACCTTTTCGATTTTTTAATTTCTTTATTTAACAATTCCTGCAGATGGCACAGGAGGCTGTGCAACTACATGGCTACTCCTGGACCAAGTGACTGAAGCACACAGATGTCACCGTGACAATGTAAACATGTATATGGGCAGAGGGGGCGAGGTGGGGAAGGCCACATTCTTCCTTCTCCAGATAAATCCTCAGCTGGCTAATTCCTTTGGTTCAAGAACTAGGGCTCTTCTAGGCTGAAGGGCAAAACGTTGGTTGAGATCACAGGGAAGAAAAGCAGAATCTGCTTCTGTGACCGTGAAGCTGAAACCCCCAGGGGAGCTCTGAACTGTGATTTCATCCAATGCAGGTTTTCAGAAACAGGACTTGTCACATGTACTGCAGTGGTGGCTCCAGCTCACGATGCCACGCAGGGGCTGCAGCCTCTGGGGCAAACACACTTTCCCCATGCACCAAGAACTCATAAACCAGACCTTTCCTTGGGATGTTCTTTCAAGTAGAGGAGTTTTTACTGCAGTAAAAATGAAGGCACTCACGCTTCCCAGGTGTGCTGTGTTACCTCTATGAGACATAAAAGCTGGAAGAAGTGGCACAAGACAGAATTGGTGAGAGAAGAGGATAAGGTCCATGACTGAACCATCATCAAGAGGGCTGGAAACAGGCTTGCAGGAGGACATGCCCTCATGGGTCCTGTTGCGTCAGGGCCAGCGCTGTGTGTCACAGGGAGGGATCTGTGAAAAACTGTCTGTGGAAAAACTGCTACATAGGGCCACACTGGGGGTGTGGGGCGCTCCCTCCAGATCTAATGGACCGGGAGGATGAGAAGAAATGGCAAGCCTTACAGTTAATGTTTCACTAGTTGCTTGGTCAAAAGCACAGGTCCACTCTATAGCTGGAGCAAATCTGACAGGGCAGAATATTAACCCCCTTGAAATCAGTGCCAGACAAGAAAGAAAAAACCTCTTCTGCTGGCTACCAGGAAAAAAACCCAAAGCAAAACACTAATCTCGCAGTGCCTGTGCATTCCAGAGCTAACCCGCAGCACAGACTTCCAGAAGCATGCGGGCCGGTAGTGGCTGGGTGCCCTCAGGGGCGCGGAGGAGGAGAAATCACACTGGCAGCCAGCGAAGAAGCATAACCAGATTAACTGTCATGCCAGCGACACACAGCGTGGAGTGAACCGAAGGAGATCTGCAAGGGGAGCAATGGCGTAACGCCGTGACTCATGGGGAAGCAGGACTCTGAATTTGGTGCTTTCCTCTCGGAGTCTGCACATCTTTAGTTACTGAACTTAGCTCAGGAGCAAGTCTGGGCTGCGCAACAGATGTGCTTCCCTCATGTTTTGTGTAAGCCAGCACTGACTAGATGTTGGACACGCTCTCCCTAGACATCTCCGAGATGTTACGCGCAGCCTTTAGCTGTGATCTCTCATCCATAGCCCCATCTGGGCCAAGGGCTGCTGAGCGAGCAGCCTTCAGCCCCACACTCCCATCTGCAAGCTGTGGGGCACTCACAGACTAGTGCTGAGCAGACCTTCTGCTTAAAGCTAAGCAAGCACACGCTTACACATCCTGCTAGACTGCCCTTTGCTAAGGTCACATGCACTAGCGAGGCACTACAAAATACAAGTGTCACCGTTTCTAGCAGAACTGTAACGTTCTAGCAAAGGGCAGGCCTCCAAATCCAGTCTGAATTTTAGGATGCTCTGAAACCAAAATGAGCAGGAATCAAAGAACATCACATGCCCTTGTAGCACCGAGGAAGGTAAAAGTTAAAAGTCTACGGCCAAGTTAAGACACTGCCATCCTCACAGGCGGAGAAGCAGTTGCCCAAGGACTTGACAGCATTAGGCAACACAGTGCACAGAGCTGGATGATGCCGAAATGGCCTAAGACACTTGTGCAAACTGGAACGCTGCTTCCTAAATGATAAAAAAGGCTTTTGTTGAGCAGCCCGCGGCATTCCCCAGTGAGAGGCTGCACATACTCTCTGGGTCACTTCAAACTGTTTCCAAAGGCATGGTAGGAGCCTAGAAACGTAAATTCCTCCACATTTCCTCATGCCTACCTTGAGGAAGCTGATCGAGGCATGGTTTTTAGAGAGAGGCTCACTCAGCAATTTTGAAAAAAAATCAGAGACCTCAGAAAAACTAGCATGGGCAGCAATATTTTCAGCCACTATGGAAACTGCAGGTGATGTGGCATCACCACAGCACCACTAGGAAAGGCATCACAATTTATTGGTGATTTTTTTCCCTCCTCACTGAAATGCATTCACAAAACAGCCCCTCCTGGAAGCAGTTTCCTCTTCAGTGCTCCAGAGACATCAATTAGCTTGGAAATACAAGGCTGTTGTCACACAGGACCCACACCAAAGACTTCAAGGAGAACTGTGCTGCTATTTTTGGGTCAAAGTCCTTGGACATTAACTGGTTGTTTCCATAGACCACCCTTGTTTCCAGGAACAAGTCCTCAAACCAAGTGCAAGTTTTGGGATATTCTGGTATCACAGTAGCTGAGCACCAAAATCAAAGTGTCCGAGTTTCCTGCAAGTGAATTAGAAGCACCACAGGCTGAAAACGTTTGAGACAGGATCTTCAGAAGAGCTCATTAATTGTGTTTTTTCCTCATAGCTACAGATAGAGGGAATGATAGGGAAATGCAACTTTTGGTTTTAAAGCCATGGTGCTTCTGTTCAGAAATGCAGTGTTACCAGCCAGCCCTTTACCCTATTGATTTGCTCCTAAGGTCACCTTCACCTATGTCTGGTCCTAGCAGACCTGCAGGTCCATGAATCATTTCCCACCACACCCAGCAGCCAAGGGCTCTATTTGTGAGGCTCCCACATACACACCTACCTTGCTATAGGCTGCTTACAGGCTTCACACTGCCCCTTTTCCATCAGTTACCAACTCCTCTGATACCATTCACACACAACCCTGAATCGAGATTAAAAGTTAGTTGGAAAAGAGTTGTGGGCATGAGTCATGGGCAGCGAAAGGCAGCTATTCCTGATAGATCCTGGCAGTCACCAATAACTCCAGTTTATTCTCTTCCTGATACAGTAAAAGTTCACTATCCACACACCCTTTCTATTCCACCCTCTTGCTCGTCAAATAAGCCCAGCAATGTCCAGCTCTTCAGAGTATGTTTGTTTCGTGCCTGTTTCAATGCAAGCTTTGCTCAAGAGCCTTGCTGTGTAAGAGCAAGCGGATGATAGCATTTCCAGTTTTGTTAGTATGTCCTTTAACCCCTTCGTCCAGATTATTAACAATGTTAAGACCAGATCTAGTGCCAAGGCTAGCAACAAGATATCAGACAGCTACCAGCATCCAAATCCTCTGACATTTCTTATGTATCATTCTTTGTGCTGGTTTCCCATCTGCGTGGCAATGCTCGTGTCCCATCACATGAACATGGACAACTGACAGACGGACTAATTAGAGATCACCCTATTTAAGGTAAGACTGATAACAAGGGCAAAGCAAGGTCACTGTGACAAATGGATTTGACTTTGCAAAGAACAACAGGTATTTCTGAGGCTGGGGACAACTGTGCTTTCCAAATGAAAGTGTCAGCAAAGCCTCCAAAACCTCTAAGAAACCACCTTCCATATTAAAAGGCCTAAAAGACAGCCTGCAAACGTAAGGAAACAGCAAAGGCAAGATGCGCTTTCACAACAGCTGTATCGTGAGTGTGCTGTTCTGTATGCAGTGGAAACATCCATTTCCTGAAAGGTTAAAACTCTATTAAGTTAAAAATTAACTGTTGTCATCTGCACATGATGGGAAGATAAACCCTCAGTCGTGTGGATTTGGAAAAGAAGCTTTTTCCTTTATTCCATAATAAATGCAAGATTGGCTTCACAGCTGGGTGAACGGAAAAAGCAGAAAGAAGTAACACCAAGAGCATATATCCCGACAGACACTGCAAGACAGAACACAAAGCCACCATCAACAGAGCAGTGATCACCAGGAGTGAAAAAGAACACTCATCTTGCTTCTCCCACATAAAAATGAGACTGGCTACCAAGTATGCTTGTGTAGGGGCAGACAACCTTCCACTGAGCCTGGAACAGTGGGCTGAAAGACCCAAATACATGTCTGGGTTGAGTAGAGATGAGTGTAATACTTGTACAGAGGGTACCACTTGACTTTATTGAGCTATTCAAAAGGCAACTAGACCAAAAACCTGCTCGGTGTTACAAAGACAACCAAAGCAAAGCTTTGTTTAGCTCTAAACAATATAAAGTCTTTGGATACACAAGGCTCACCATATCTGATATCAAGTACTAAAACGTCCTTGGCCGAGCACCTACCTTGATGGCAGATCATTTCAAAGCCCCAAGCAGCTTCAGCAGAAGCCCACAAGACTTGGCTGACACATGCTGAAGACCACAGAAGCCTAGCAAAATGGAAGACATCACTAAGATGCTAAGAGAACTTATTAAGCAGCAACAGGAAAAAACATAAGCTAAAGTTATTATAGGATAAGACACCTACTTATAGTCCAGTTTGCTCAGATTTATTGACTGAGTTGCAAGCGGTGTTTTTCCCCCACAGCTGGGGCATTCATACTTTTTTCTTCCCACCTGGATTGTCTGTCACCTGAACAAGCACAGGATTCTCAGCCCAGCCACTTAACCCATTCTTTCTCTTCTACTTGGTTCCACATTTCTATGAAATATCTATTGGTCTGATCATTTCTGTGGGATTTATCCATCAGCATAACCTGGCTAAATTCAGCCAAGAGGTCTGGAAGCTATGCTGAAGGATGGAAAGACAAGACCATGGACTCAATTTCTAGAAGCAAACAACAATCTAAGAGAGTACTCTAAGGACGTAGAGTCACTACCCTTCTATTTAATAGGCTTCTAGGGTGTCTATCCATCACCACCTGGGTGTTATTACAAAATCAGCTAATTAAAACCACACCCTGCGATCTAAACGAGTATAGGGAGTGCTGATGAGTAACGACAAGTTACACAAGGCCTGTCAGCCTCCTATAGCTGGGAACTTGCTTGCTGCAGAAGAAAAATAGGTGTTGTAATAATCTCACACAAGCACTGCAGGGATGGAGGAGCACAGACAGGAACAGCGAAGGGCTTGCTTACCTACACACTGGTTCTGAAAGCTCCTTAATTTATAGCAAAGGATAAAGAACCTTTTCCAGGTTACTGATAAAGGACAGATGTCCCAAAAGAGGGTTTGATTCTCTGACTCCTACAGTGGCGTTGGACAATCTTCACAGAACAGGCAAGGGAGGGTGGCTCAACCTGAGGCTCAGTAATCAGCCTGGGAGAGAGTGCCCACCCCTCCTTTCCCCAATGACTAGCACCCCCGCACCCTTCCTGAGAGGAAACAGTCTGGTCCTTCACGAAGGTTTCTGATCTGATTCAGTGAGCTGAAGGCAGCGTGGTGCACATGAGAAGGGCTTATTATAAGGCATGCTCTGAGTTTATGGCCCGTATTTCAAAATCCAGCTGTGCCCAAGCACAGGGCACACGTACCTTGGAGAGCTGGGGTGCAGGGGTGGTATACGTGCTGGGGAAGCCAGTAGCTCCCTGGGAGGTGCTGTAAGACGTGCTTGTGTGTACCTGGGCCTCAGCTGCAGACCCAGAGTTCCCAATTACCCATCTTCCTGCCACCAGCATGCCCTCACCAATAGTTGCATGATGTGCCCTTATCTTGGGAGTTGCCCTTGATACACAGAGAAGTCTTTAGCTATGGTATGCTCATCCCTGGATGACCAAATGGGCAAGATTCCACTCTAGATTTACACCTCAGTGAGTTTTCACCACTGGACTTATCTTAAACCACACTGCAGTTTTATTTTTCAAACAGAAATGACAGCAAGACAAAGCCTAGAGTTGATATTGTGACTGCTTCCATCACATGGAAGTTTTCTTGGGTATGGAACAGAGAAAGAGGAGAACTAAAACTCAGGTACTGTTGCACTAAGGGCATAGCAAGTCCAGCATCTTCTGGACAGCCACAGAGAGGGGATAACATCCAAAGCTGGCCATGATTGGTGGGCATGCATGGATCCACCATGCAGGACCTGCTCAGCACGTCAGACAGGTCCTGGTTGCACTGTACGTGCACTGCAAAGCTGAAAAGCGAGTCACCTGGAGCTATTAGTCCAGGACCTCTGGATGTCTGGCAGTCCTGGCGGATCCCCCTGACCGTTAGCGACTATATTCTGGCCTTCTTGGTCCAAAGTCCAAGACATCCCAAATGACTAGATGATCTTTAAGGTCCCTTCCAACCCAAACCATTCTATCAATCTATGATTTTATGACTTTCTGGGACTTGCAGCTACCAAGTTGCAGAACTGGGCCAGAATTATGGTCACCTCTGTAGTCTGGATGACTGGAAATCTTAAAAAAATGACCCTGTTTGTTGCTTCTTGGTTTTTTTTTTCTTGCCCAAACAAAACTTCTGTCTGGAAAAAGTTTTAAATGATCAAAAAACCCCAAGATGTGTGTCCTTTTGGATGCCATTACAACTGCCACAATAAGAAATATGTTGTGTAAGAAATTTATAGCCATGAAATGCAGCTGGAGCAGTGGGAAGAGAGGAGCGCAGGACAGACACCATGCCTGTGCATGAATTCCTTTCAGCAGCAAGTTACACTCTGTCTACAAAGAGCCCTGAAGAGCTTCATTATTTATGGATAGTATCATTATTTAGAGTCCAAAGGTCTGTCCTTTTTCTTCAGCTTGTTTCAACAGACATCAAAGGAAGATTCATCAGTGTCTTCCTCCCCATTGCTAGCAGGTAGTAGTAATAATAATGATTGGGGCTACTTACATTCAAAATGCTTATAAAACCCATTCTCTAATTACTTAATAACAAGACATTTGATGATGCACTGGAAGCACCATTCATTGCCTCCAAGAAAACAGAAGAAGCACCAAATGTCTGCTTGAGGAAAAAATGCCGTGAAAGAGTGCAATCTCTGTAGACGCTGATTTACGTAACCCCTTGAAAGGAGCTAGCTGATGCCGTGCTTTCCAAAACTAGCTTCAAGACAAACTATAACATACATATATACGTGTATCTCACTCAAAATGGGAGAACAATTCTCAGTTTGTGCCATTCTGATAATTGAAAGACAGCAGTAAGGACTTCTGAGGGCAAATGGGATTGTGATACTTATCTGGGATATAACTTCTTCCTAGAAGTTAAATCAGAGGATAAACGTGGAGATAATATCCAGTGTCAGGTGACATAGCAAGGCATTAACCTTCTCACCAGTGCAGGCTGTTTAACTTCTATGAAGAAACCTAGAGTGCGCAAATAACATCACATGTCATAGCAGAAATCATCAACCAACAGAACAACCGTCTCCCATAGGAAAAATTTCTCCTCTCACACAAGAACAGCAATACTGAGGAGTCTGTCGTATCTAGACACTGGCTTGCATGACTACTCCAGCTATTGTAGAACCAACATTTTGTCTCCTGCATTTACCTGAAGCGAGTTAGGCACAGATTAATTTGGGAAAAGGCTAGGCTAACAATGGAATAAAACATTGCAAGCAATTCTGAGCTGCATGGCTATTTTCACATTGCTTTGAGCACAAGGGTTGCCCAAGAATGCATCATTTTGAGACAGGCAAGAGCCTTGGGGCTCCATTAATGTAAAACACTGTGTTCCTACACCACTGGTATTTTGAGACACTCACTCAGTCTCATATATTAATGCCACTTTGATGCAATTTCTTAAAAGTGTTCCAAATGGATGGTTTTTGACAGTGAAGTATCTTAAATTTCACGTAAAAGTTGATGAAAATCTTAATTAAAAATAATCCTTATCAAAAAATGGTTTTCGGGAGATAGATTTTGATGAAAAACTCTCGTGCATGTGAGAAGGTAGAATAATTCACACTTTAGGGTGAGAGCATAGGATTCAGCAGCACATTCCCTCGATTATTGAAGAGTGCCTATAATTGCCTTGATTTTTAGAGGCCTGCATAGCTATGGCTGAAATGCTTAGTTAAGTATGTTCAGTCCTCTGAAAATCAGGTGATCTGGGAGCCTCTGACTTCAGTTGGTAATAAGGTGGCTTGGTAACCACGCTATATTCAAGTGCTTTCTCGTGGCAGAGGACTTCATAGACCGTTTCAGTGCATGCATCCAACTTAGGTGCAGAGCCACTCTTCTATCAACCTCCTTCCTGCTGCTGAAGAGGCCCAAGCTGGGACACCCACCACCGGGTGGGTAGCTCAGCCACCATCAGTAACATGGGCATCACCTCTCCTTCAGCCCTCTGCTGAGCAGGAACAATGCAAACACAGCCGTGGCAAGAAGCATGGTGTATCAGCTAACTGTATGTTCCCACAGCTGAGTTCTTCCTTGGATTACGGGCAGGGCAAACTCACATCTGCCTGCAAAATCCCCAGAAGAAACCATCTTAACATTTATAGCCCTTAAATACCACAAAACCTCACTTCTACAGTCATTCATACACACGCTTAATCATAGAATCATAGAATGGTTTGGGTTGGAAGGGACCTTAAAGACCATCCAGTTCCAACCTCCCTGCCATGGGCAGGGACACCTTCCACTAGATCAGGTTGCTCCAAGCCTCATCCAGCCTGGCCTTGGACACTTCCAGGGATGGGGCATCCACAGCTTCTCTGGGCAACTAGTTCCAGTGCCTCACCACCCTCTCCAAGAAGAACTTCTTCCTGATATCCAATCTAAATCTCCCTGCTTTCAATTTAAACCCGTTACCCTTTGTCCTATCACTACATGCCCTTGTAAAAAGTCCCCCCCAGCTTTCTTGTTGTCCCCTTCAGGCACTGGAATGTGCTACAAGTTCTCCCCGCAGCCTTCTCTCCCCCAGGCTGAACAAGCCCAACTCCCCCAGCCTGTCCCCATAGGAGAGGTTAACTCCACAGATAACTTTCATGTGGAACAGCTACCTGCATGTGGGAAGACAATATTGGGGCTGCAGACTGTGGGAGACAGAGGCCTCTCCTTGGTAGCAAGATGGCACTTTGCACGCTGCAGATGCAACGCAAAGCACCACAGAAGTCAAACCTTAATACAAACATTAGTTAGAACTATTTCATCATTCAAATCTCAGGAAAGATGTGGAGTAAAGCATCTTCTCCTTTTTACATGAGAAAACATGAACCCCCCCACTGCCTCCTTCCTTTGCCCTGCACTGGAAGCTGAGGACTTCCAGCCAAGGCTGCTGTGTGCGTTGGCTTTCAGCCTGAGGGTTTTTTTCTCATTTTTTGGGATGCACAACAATCATCACTTGCAGTTATTTTTTTCCACGGCTAGCAATCAAAAGCTATAAAACCAACTCCAAATGCAGCCTGGACCAAGTTTCAAAAAGCCCTCCTGTTCCCTGTGTGTGCATGCATGTATGTGCACAAGTTAATTTACTGGGGCCACAGAACTGCTTTTGTAGGGCTACATTTAATTCTTCCTTTTTTAATCTCCAAGGCAGCTATCTATGCCAGTGAGCGTGTGGCAGGACAACATCACTTGCAGGGATTGCACAAATCAGCCTCCAGCCTCTTGCCTTAACAAGCTGTGAGACCCAGTGATCTTCAGTATGACACTCCTTGTGTTTTACTGCTGGCTGGAAAGATCTGGTTCGAGTCTCTTTCAGTGCCAGAGGTCTTTATTGCTAAATAGCCCTGACTGTTGAGTAATATGTGAATTTAATGTACTCATACTGGAATGCCTGGTTGTGGAAATTCAACTTAAAACTGCAATCAGCTCTTTTTTTTTTTCTCTTTTTCATTCTGTCCCTGAGTTTTCTCTTTGCTATTCGTAAACTACTTCCCGAGCTGTTTCTCATGCTGTTACAGCTCTTTCTGAAGCAGACTATCACCTCAGCCTTCCTCAAGCACATGAAAGAAATGACCTAGAGGAGAGAGGAGCAGTGGCAAGTCTCATAAAAGCAGCATCCTACTTGTGCTGCTTTGACAAGACATGAAATAGTCCCGTTCTTCCTGACCATCTTATTAATAATCAAAATCCATCCACAGAACAAAGCGTTGCTGGTAACATTTCAGCTCTCTGTTTGGCAAGATACATGTGGGGAGGACATGGAAGAATCCTATGAAGAAGAGCACCAAAGCCCATGCGGGACTGTTTCATACCTGGAAGAGGTCAGGGAAGGTTTCTGGGGGCCAGGCTTTGGAGAGGGAATAGAAATCATGCTTTTGAACATCCTGCATCAAAGTTCTCTTCAATGTACCACTATCGCCTCTGGTACTTTTTGCTAGGAAACAAAAAGCTTCCGTGACAGCTACCAGCAGTTACACGAGTGGAGCTATGTTCCTACTGGGGAAAGCGGTCTACGTCTGTTTTTGAATTTTAAAAAAAGCCTGTCTGGCACTTTTCACAGTTTTTCAGCATGCACTCTACACTTCCAGCAGGAGCACTGACAGTTTACTGGGAGCAAATCCTGTGTTTTATTCCAAAAGAATATTTGTGGTTTGGTGCTCTCAGGTATTTAATTTTTTCCATAATGTTCCTGGTGACGGAATCCGGGCTATAAGTGGGAGAACCATCTTTCCTTAAAGCAAAAGATCCATTTGTAAGCCCTTGCCACTGAAAAAAAATGGTGAAAAACACAAACTCTAAAAAGACATGGACATCAGAAAGACCACATAATGCAAAGATGTCACAAACTTTGGGGTACCAGACTTGAACTTGTGGTTGTCCCTCTGCCCAATGGACATGAGAAATTTGATTTTAAGAGTTATGCTCCCACGATCACAGAATCACAGAACAGTTTGGGTTGGAATGGACCTTCAAAAGTCATCTAGTCCAACCCCTCTGCGATGAGCAGGTTCATCTTCAAGGGGGAGAATCACCACCCTCAACCTGCTGGCCACGCTTATACAGCCCAGGACACGGTTGGCTTTCTGGGCTGCACATTCCTGGCCCGTGTCCAGCTTTTCAATGAAGAGAAGCACACTATGTAGCTATCTATCCAGTTAATGCTCCAAATCTGACCACCATATATTGCAATAAACTGCTCTCAAACCAGTTACAGATTGAGTATTATTTGCAGAAATAATAAACAACCAACAATTTGGCATCCTCTGAAAAAACTGTTATTTTCAATGGGCTGTTCATGGTGATCCCAAATAGACAAAATGAACCTAATAAGGAAACCATTATGTATCATTTACCAGCTTGTGCAAATGTCAGTCCAGAACGGAATACCACACCTGACCTCTTAATAGACACATTTATGTAACAGCCACTTTCTCAGGCTATGCTGTAAAGCAGCTTAGCTCTTATCCTGGTGGCTGATCAAAATATCCCTCCTCCCCTCTAGCACCGAGCCTCCTGCTCCAGGCTCCAGTAACGCTCCACAAGTCTTATCACACCTCATCATCACACCGTCCTGTTCCTGTGATGAAGAGCAGGAGCATTGTGTCTTCTGGGGCCTCTCAGAATATCTCATATTGTATAGTACTGGATGGCATTGTGCTATATTGTATTGGTGACATGAGCCGGCTGTGTGCACTGACAGCGCAGAAAGCCAACCCTGTCCTAGGCTGTATCCAGAGAAGCATGGCCAGCAGGTCAAGGGAGGGGATTCTCCCCCTCTGCTCTGCTCTTGTGAGAATCCATGTGCAGTTCTGCATCCAGCTCTGGAGCCCCCAACACAGGAAGGATATTGACCAGTTGGAGCAAGTCAAGAGGAGGCTATGAAAGGCCAGCTGTAGAAAGATGCTCTGAGGGCTGGAGCCCCTCTGCTATGGGGACAGGCTGGGAGAGTTGGGCTTGTTCAGCCTGGAGAAGAGAAGGCTCCGGGGAGACCTTATAGCACCTTCCAGTGCCTGAAGGGGCTACAAGGAAGCTGGGGGGGACTTTTTACAAGGGCTTGTAGTGACAGGACAAGGGGTGATGGGTTTAAACTGAAAGTGGGGAGATATAGATTAGATATCAGGAAGAAGTTCTTCTTGGAAAGGGTGGGGAGGCACTGGGACAGGTTGCCCAGAGAAGCTGTGGATGCCCCATCCCTGGAAGTGTTCAAGGCCAGGCTGGATGAGGCTTGGAGTAACCTGGTCTAGTGGAAGGTGTCCCTGCCCATGGCAGGGGGGTTGGAATTGGATGGGCTTTAAGGTCCCTTCCAACCCAAACCATTCCATGTTTCTATGATTCTATGAAACTGAGGTGCGGGCTACCAGAAAAGAAAGAAAAAAAAGAGAAGGGCACCAAGCACAGCAGCAGTGTCCTACTGTTGCAAGGTGATGATAGGAGATGGTTACCTCTGACAGGTCAGCATATAATGGGACGTCCCATCCGTTATCGAGGCGAGCCTGCTCTAAGTCAAAGCCCATGGATCAATGTGAAAATGAGACATTCTCCAGGTCAGTGCCCTGACTCTTGTACACCGACGCAAACAACAGTAGCTGTTAAAATGTCACTGCCTGTCCTGCCCCTGCACTCCAAGTGACCATACCTGGCAGGGAACAGCAGAAGCCTCTGTGCCAGCACTGCAGCATAGCCGTGGCACCCACTTCCGCTGGCAGCCCATAGACACTAGCCAGCCTGCAAATTAGGAGCCAGGGACACCGGGGTGTGTACCCCGCTGCATGGTTCCCCTTGGTGGCAGGTCTTGTCAGCAGCTGGGACTCCTGCAGTCCGATCTGCTAGGGCTTCTGTGGTGCAGTTCGTTAGGTGCAGTTAGTTCAAGTTTTAGCCATGTGCCTCACGACTGTTAAAACTAATCTCAAAAGGGGGTTAGATACAGAGAGTGGCAAACCAGTTGGCTAAGAAGTGTGTTCATACTGCACCAGTCATTGAGTCCTTAGTCACTGCAGCAGAGCATGAAGCTATAACCTAAGTTTGCAACTACCCAGCAGCCCTGAAAATACCGGGGCCCATTCTCAGCTACCGTGAGTGTTTTGAGAAATTCCTTTTTTATGGCTTTGATGTGGGGCTCGAAGCATCTTCCGTACTGTAGGGGAAGAAACAGCTGTCTTGAACCCAGGAGAAGCTAGTGCCGTTCCCCTGAGGTGATGCTATGAGGTGCTCCCACTGCCCATTCTAAAGAGGGTGGGGTTTGGCATGGTCAAGAGGCGGAAAAGTTTCTCTGCTTATTCCTTATTCACCATCTTCCCACTTCCATGGTCTCCAGTGTCCCCTTTCTGGGGTCGTGCTTGTTCCTGTGTGTCTTTCCCTCGGCTGCTTTGTGAGGTGAGTGGGACCCAAACAACTACCTCTGAAGTCCTGCTAACCAACAGACACATACTGCAAAGAGCAGAGATGAGTCACCTCCAGATCTGCCCTGGGGCAAATGTGTCCAGGTGCCTGCTCCCATTAGCTGCAGTGGGGATGCAGATACCATATCTGATTTCTCTGTCCATGAGAAACCAGAAACTGCATAAGAAGGAAAGATAGATAAGATGCAGAGATTCTTCTTCGTCCTGTTTTTTTGAAGTGGTTGAAACGACCTACAAACTGGTGCTGCTGTGCTGTGGCTGAGGAAAACCCCTTCTTCAGCTACTGGAGAGTTAAAGGAAATAAAGGATGAAGACTGGTTTTGTGTTACAACAAGCACCAGGCACAGGCAGCTCAGCTGTGCCAAGTACAGACAAGCAGAGCTCTAAGCTGCCTTTCGCTCTGCGAGTACTTCAGAGTCTCAGTCCAAACAAGTGACTCTTAAACTCTCCACAGAAATGCTGGCTGATACAGTGTTCCAGACAATCCCCAGACTGTTCCACGGCTGTGGATGCAGAACCCAAGGATGCTCTGCAACAGCGTAACAAGTTAGGTAGGGAAATGCAGGCAAAGGGTTCCCTATGAATGATAAATAGCTCTATCTGTGGCACATTGAAGACCAACTCACATAGGCTGGAGGATTTTTTAATATGGAAGGTCTTTTCCTTTGGGGTAGTTTCCTGTCACTTGAATCCATGATCGTTTGTTACATTAACTCAGAGACAGAAATCAGCTACACTGCATTCATGCTCTTTAATTGTCCAGCTGGAGAAATCGATTCTTTTATTGAATTAGACAGTTGCCACAGCAAGATTTCTTTGACTTCTAAGGCTCCTATGAATCAACAGGAGTCTGTCATTGCCTCTAAGCGGAGCAAAGTCAGCCCCCAAGTCACGCTGGTGGATGAAAACACAAACCTTCCAGCAGAATTCTATGCATTAGGTGGATCTGGGATTACTTGGCAATTGGCTGAAAAAATACCTCCAATCACTTCCTCCCCTGCCTCACGAACTGCCCTCATCTGCTCAGATCTTATCTCCCTTATCAATTCTCATCTCTCTAACTTAGTATCTTCTGTTTTCCTGCTTCCCAGCAGCTTCTTCTGTGCCACAGGCAAGATCTTCTGCCACTGTCTCCGTATCTTCTTAGGTGCAGGTGTCTATGACAGAAACATCTTCCCTTGCACAGGCCTGCACCTGATAAATCTAAATGCCTCTCCAGGACTCCCTTTCCTGTACCATCAGCAATAAGTCATCTTTAATTAAAGTGTTGGTCCAAATATTTTGGGTTTTTTTTTCACAAAGGTAATTTTGTTGTTGTTTTCCAGCATTCCCATAAAACTGGCTGGTTTTTATCACATC
The DNA here is from genome assembly GCF_000690775.1 of Eurypyga helias. Lineage (NCBI taxonomy): Eukaryota > Metazoa > Chordata > Aves > Eurypygiformes > Eurypygidae > Eurypyga > Eurypyga helias. Next base: position 9,069 of record NW_010254868.1, on the reverse strand, counting down.
TTCCCTTGCACAGGCCTGCACCTGATAAATCTAAATGCCTCTCCAGGACTCCCTTTCCTGTACCATCAGCAATAAGTCATCTTTAATTAAAGTGTTGGTCCAAATATTTTGGGTTTTTTTTTCACAAAGGTAATTTTGTTGTTTTCCAGCGTTCCCATAAAACTGGCTGTTTTTTATCAGCCCAGCCAGCTGGGAAGCATGACTCATACATAAATTACCACTTTTACTGCATTCCTTCCCTTTGTCAGCCCTTCTGCTGTCAGCTAGGTGGGACAGGACCATTATTCTTCAGTGTTCAGCAAACACTCTCCACGTAATGGGCGATACTGTAAATAAATGAAAATAAGACCAGAAATCAAATGAAAGCTGACTGACAAGACTTTTGTGAAACCATCTGAGCTTTGCAGGTTTTTAATCAGCCATGCTGCACTGTTACAGGGCACTTACAATGGCTCTGCCTCAGCTCCGCAGTGTTAGACAGGATGGCGAGGGGAAGAGAAATCGGATCTTTAGCTCTTTTACGCGTGGCTCGCTTCAGTTAAGAACGATCCGTGCCTTACAGGCTGAGAAGCACCATGTAACTTGTGACTGGCATAAAATTATGGATGGCCCAGCATTTATTGCTTAATCACAACTTCTTCCTGGAAAATCAGGGGGAGTGATAGAAATTAAAGGAATGGCAGGCTGCAGGAGGTGTCCAAGTGGAAAACCGACAGGGGAAATTTCAAAAGACAAGTTGGCCCATCATTAGTGAGTGCAGAAGCTCATAAAAATCCTGTGCAAATTTTGATCACGTGGTAGAGAAGAGAACAAAGGGGAAAGGCAAGGATTGCAAAGACGAGTATAAGTCAGCTGCAAATGAAGTAACAACAGATCTTTGGATGGAGGAGAACGTAAATACGGATGGCAGTGAAAAGGTGAAATCCGAAGATGGGAAAGGACTGGAAGGAATTAATCTAGTGGTGACTGGTTCAGACGACCACAGGTCAGGAGCTTTGCAGCACCCTGTTAAGCAAGGTCCTTTCTTCCCAGCTCAGTGGTAGATTGGCCTGCAGGGAAGAAACCCAGCCAAGCATATTGTGTTGTGTGAGGGTAGAATCTGCTTCAGTTGTCACCCTGGAGGTCTGCAATAGAGCTGGAGATCGAACTTCAAATCCTGGACTTCCCACAACCCTGTCATTTATCCTTGCTTCTTTAGGAATACAAGGAACCCCATGAACT
>NW_010254868.1:3564-7817 GCF_000690775.1 Eurypyga helias | reverse complement strand
CCTACACCCAAGAGGCTTCGAAGAAGATCTCTTTAGCCTAAAATGTCTCTGAAGGAAAAAGCTGCCCTCTTTCCAGGTGGGATGATGCTGATGATCCAGTAAAATTAGGAATGATGGGCCAGTAAAGGAGGACTTTGAAAGAGAAACACCAAAACCGAACAAAAAAGACAGTGTGTGAAGAACTTAGCATCCTTTCCTCAAACTGTAACATTAGACCTGAGTCTCTAGCATCAAGCCAGGAGTAAAAAAGATTCCACATGACTTTTAATCCCATGTACTCTTAACTCCTAGTCTCAGTGTGCTCCTTCCTAGAGTTTATGGCATCAGTGGGATCTGATGCTGCCTAACACTGGGATTTCAGGCCCTTGCAGGAGTTAATCTGTAAATAAAGAACCCCTCCCATGTTCTGTTTAAAGGATTTTTATCTGACCCATCATGATTAACCTGTCTGTTGCCTAGGCAGAAGACGAGTTAAATGGATGTGACCAGACCCAAGCAAGTCTTTTTCGAGCTTCTGACAAGGTGTGTAGTTATGTGAAAAACAGTGTAAATAATACCAAAAAAATTCTAATCTCCAACTCCCCAGAAATAGCTAAATGTTGCATGTTGTCAGCAAGGTTTTTATGTTTTGGGAATTCTGTCCCCAGCATGTTTGCTTCTTTTCAGTGACATTAAATTAGACAATAAACCACAGCAAAACAAACTGCAGTGTTACCCTGTCCTTATTAGTCACCCAAGTCCTATAAGACAATGGGATGAGGCCATTATTATGTGATTAATGATATTATCGTTCATTAAAAACCAGGGCTGGAGAACACATTCGTTAGATAAATTGAAGAACACTGCTGAAGTCTGTAGCTGTGTTTTGCAGGAAGTCCCATTAAGCTTCCTCTGGCCCTGCTGCTTTGGCCCAAGTCCCAAGCTCAGTTTTTACCATAGAACTCACATGGAGCTAAAATTGTCACCCCTGTGCATCCAACAGCTCTGCCCGTTGGGTGTCATTTGACTGCCTGCTCCTACGGCGCAGGGGTAGGTGCTCGTGGGACTCCCCTTCCCCACCAGCCGATGCATAAGGGCCCTGAGATGGTGTGTGTCGGGAGCCAGGGGATGACTAACCTGAACTCTGCCAAAGGACTACTGCTGCTCTCCGAGTGTGACCGAGGACTGACATGTATGCTTCCCCTGATCTGATCCGTGTCAAAATAACATTTGATGATAACAGCTGTTTTTCCAGGAGTTCTGCTTTCCACTCTGTACCTGTCTCGTTCCCTCTTGCTACTGGAATTTCAAGTGCCTAAGCCTACAAAACCAGATCATAGAATCATAGAATCACAGACTGGTTTGGGTTGGAAGGGACCTTAAAGACCATCTACTTCCAACCCCCCTGCCATGGGCAGGGACCCCCTCCACTAGACCAGGTTGCTCCAAGCCTCATCCAGCCTGGCCTTGAACACTTCCAGGGGTGGGGCATCCACAGCTTCTCTGGGCAGCCTGTTCCAATGCTTCACCACCCTCTGCATGAAGAATTTCTTCCTGATATCTAATGAAACCTCCCCGCCTTAAATTTAAACTTTAAATTTAAATTTAAAGGCTTTGATCTACAACGACCTGTGGATACACAAAGGGTTAAAATCCCAAGAGAAATCAGGCGCTAGAAAAACAAAGACTAATTCAATTTGAAAAACACAATAATAAATAGTCTTTAAAAAAGAACATTATAATGCTTCCCCTCTGCCAACTCTCTCCACAATTAAAGCATGACTGATAGCTCCAGTGATTCCAGAAGAAGAGCTACAGAGTCACAGTTTCAATACCAGAAAGGTACAACCAGCCGAAAGCTAGGACGGAGGAAAGGTGTGCTACTGCCAAGCCAACGCTAATCCTGCTCTTGCCCCAGAGGGGTCTGACCCAGCCACCTTCTTTGCTGCTGATATGCAAGGAATCAACAAGCAAGTCAGGACACAGCTTGCACACAGGCAGGAACCCTGAGCATTGCGACTGCAGCTACAGGGTAATTATTACTTGCCTCAGCTTTGCCTAAAGAGGGGTGGTATTTGTCATCCCCATCCTGAAAGCTCCCTGCCTCTTATGGGTGGATTTGCCATGTGAACACAGGCAGTCGGTGCCTGCGATTAAGGGAACTCAGCCCTGCCCGGGGCTTTCCATCAATAGATTTCAACCGCGCTGTGAATGCCGACACGTTTGCACGCAGGGCAACGCAGACACCCCCTGCTTAATTTGCACAGGGTTATCATGCAGGAAGCAGACTTGCATTTCCTAAGCCTGGAGCTGTGCGAAGCCAGCTCAGAAGTTTCCCTGGGGACTCTGGTTAAGGGAATAGTAGCTACATGATTATAATCCTAGTTTTCTGAAAAGTATTATCTGGAAAACGACACCGTTTATTCTACAACCTGGAAATGTTTACTTTAAGGCCTCCTGATCAATTTCAAATACTTGTTTTTCAATGAGAAGCTGAAAAACTTGGCTTTGATTGAGGTCAAGAATAAAAAGGTTTGATTTAATGATGTTTTCAGGGGGAAAAACACTCTTTTCCTTTACTAGTTTTATTCCCCATTAAACTTCAGTGAGATGATTTTGAAAAGCCAGAATTTGTCCTGTTGCAACTGGAGACCCTGAGCAAGGAAGGTCAGAAGAGAAGGAAGGAGCCACCACTGATTATGAATGCAGGGCACACAGGATAACAGCATTTCAGAAAGCACAAGAAGCTCCTGGGGAATCCAAAGCCATCGAGTTCTGAACACAGAAAAGAAACAACTTTTTTTTTTTTCCTCCACAATTCTTTATTAAGATGTTGTCCATGTTTCTAAGTGAAAACTCATCCAGTTACTTGGGAGGAAAAAAATAAAAGGGATTGATTTATGGAAAAATGTTTCGCTCTCTTTCCTTCTGTTTTTGTTGTTGTTGTTAAAATTAGAATGTGTAAAATCAGCAAAATCTAAAAATGGCTGATTTGCTGCAACTAAGAGCATCTATCAGAATAAAACCACCTGCCAGGTAGGAACTGCTCCAAGCCTTCGTTGGCCATGGCCCTGACTGCTGTGTGATGCAGGACATGTTTCTCCATACAACTCTGTCGTTTTCATCCTCCTATTTAGCCATGATTTCTATTCACATCACAGGGTTTTGCAGCAAGACCTGTTTTTATCCTATATCCTAGCTCTCTGGGGTCCGGATCCCAGTTAGCTCTAATTTATCATAGAAAACCACGCATGACTGCCCTTCCAGGAGAGCCTCCTCGTGCTGTCTTTGGCAAGCTCTCCTGCTTTCAGGCATGCTACAAAAAGGCAGCTCTGCCTGCGTTTGCTGCAGGTCTCCTATGAGGCTGTTAGCAAGCTGATGGGGGTTCCTGGTCCCCTAGAAATGAATACAGGCTCACAGCATTTGTCCTGCCCGGCAAGCCAGTTCCTGGATGCAACACAGGAAGGTGAGCAGAAAGTCTGATGGAATTGGGCTATGGGGTTTGTGCCTAAACCCTTCAAACCCAACACGGACTAGTCTTCCATTCAAGGAAATTACTTTTTCTTCCTATTTCCAGAGTCTGTCTCCCCTAGACAAGTGTCTCAGGGACTTTGTGAACCAAAGAAGACTGAGGCTGGATTGCTATACAAAATGCCCACATTCCTTCTTAATCTGTTGCAGGCTCTGTGACCCGGCTTCACTGATTTCCAGATGCTTCCTGACCCTTTAAAATCAGCCTCAACTCTATTTGCATTGTGTACTAAGAACTCCTTGATGATGATCTGCTTTCTTTTTTGCTGTAGATCCCCCATGCTCTACAACAGATGATGCCTGGTGGACAGTAAAACTATGTCACCTATCCCTCCAGGCTCTCGCTGGAAGACAAAGCACCCCACCCAGGGAGCATTTCATCATCTCCCAGATCCTGTCAGAGCAAATTCCAAATATCTGGGGAACCACAATGAATTAACATGCAAATTGACTCCTAAGCCAAGATTCATGTCACTGTCATCTTTATGTATTAGACTTTAGATCACGAAAGGAATTAGACTCCAGCTGACTAAGTAAGTAAACTTGAAGCAAAGGAGTGCAGCAGAGAGAGGCCGGGGTCTGGGAGTCCTGGCTGAGGCAGAAAATTCTTGTGTGATGATACAAATTTCACAGAATCATGAATGGTTTGGGTTAAAGGGACCTTAAAGCTCATCTAGTTCCAACCTCCCTGCCATGGGCAGGGACACCTTCCACTAGACCAGGTTGCTCCACGCCTCATCCAG
>NW_010254868.1:0-3458 GCF_000690775.1 Eurypyga helias | reverse complement strand
CCCCCCACTCTCAATTTAACCCCATTCCCCCTTGCCCTGTCACTACAGACCCTTGCCAAAAGTCCCCCCCAGCTTTCTTGTAGCCCCTTCAGGTACTGGAACGTGTCCCCAGAGCCTTCCCTTCCCCAGGCTGAACACCCAACTCTCTCAGCCTGTCCCCATAGCAGAGGGGCTCCAGCCCTCTAAGCATCTCTGTGGCCTCCTCTGGACTCACTCCAACAGGTCTTGTTAGAGGTGGTTTAGAAATGCACAAAGGGTAGCAGAAGGCCATGAACAGTACCTTGAGATGGACTCCAGTCCTTGCTGAAGTACAACACAGGGCTCTACAGATTGCCACTTCCCCTGTCACACAGAGCAATAAGCTAAAACGAAGGGACTGTGAGCAGAGACAAGGTAGATAAAAGGCTTGAGAACAAAGCTTCTCCCTGCGTGCTCCCACCAGCATGTGTACACGCTGGAGCCTTCCACAGGGCCTTTCACAGCACATGGGCTCAGCCCAAACCTCAGCGCACTCCAGCAGCGACAGCTGGCTTTGCAGCACGCTTTAGCCTCATACAGGGAAAATGTAGCCTAAAGATGGGGAAACTAGCCGGATTCCTGTTTTAAAACAAAAGTGGTGTGTCTTACCTAGGCGTTCCACAGTTCCCTTCTGATCCAGAAGGAAACCATGCCCATTTTAGCTCTCCTAGCGCACCCTAGTGGGCGCCCGCTCCCAGCACTGCTGGGCAGCATCCCTGCGAGGTGAGCTAACCCAAGGGACTGGGGTCAAGGGAGACTATAAACCCGGCTCCACTGAAAAAGGGCCAGAGATTTCAACATCAGATTAGAGAAAAGGTTAAATGGCCTTGGTATTATTTGAGAATAATGTTGCTTCTTTGCAACTACAGCTATAAAACCCGCAAAATTCCCCAAACATTTTCTCCTCCTTTCATGTTGACTAGCTCAAAGAGGCACGTAAGGAATCACAAAGGGGATGAGATTTATTTTTACTGCAAACCCCGTATTTGCAGTTACACGCAGACCTCTTCAGACACATCTTCAAGCATCTCCTTCCTCCCACACCCGCACCTTGCACGTCAGTATCCACCACGACCACCTCTACCTTGCTCCGCTGAGGCTGCTCCAAGGGCACAGGACCTTCCCCGAAAACACCGCTTCACCCCTTTGCTTGACACATCAGAGGCTGCTTCCTCACCCACCAATACAGGGTTTCAGCCACTCAGATCCAATGTCTCACTGCACGGGGGTTTCAGACAATTCACCAACTATTTCTTACCTTCTTACTATTCCTTCTACGCTTTGATAGGAACAAGCCTCTGCGAGGAAAGGAATGGGAACATTCAGAAAATACACTGTTGTTCGGTTTACGCACCTTTGGGTCTCATTCATAATCCAGAGCATTACGAGAATAATGGGTTGAAATCTGTAAGAGTTATTCTATTGCAAGGCAATGGTTTCTTCTGCAGGAAAAGTATTAGGCAGTGATCCCAAAGGCCTGGGAAAACCTACTACTTACATTGGTGCTCAAACAGGGGACATAACTGGCCCCTCTACTCTGCTCTTGTGAGACCCCACCTGGAGTATTGCATCCAGCTGTGGAGCCCTCAACATCAGAAGGATATAGACTGGTTGGAGCGAGTCCAGAGGAGGCCACGAAGATGATCAGAGGGCTGGAGCACCTCTGCTATGATGAAAGGCTGCAAGAATTGGGCTTGTTCAGCCTGGAGAAGAGAAGGCTCCGGGGACACCTTATTGCAGTGTTCCAGTACCTGAAGGGGCCTACAAGGAAGCTGGGAGGGGACTTTTTACAAGAGCCTGTAGTGACAGGACAAGGGGGAATGGGTTTAAACTGAAAGTAGGGAGGTTTGGATTGGATATCAGGAAGAAGTTCTTCCCGGAGAGGGTGGTGAAGCACTGGAACAGGTTGCCCAGAGATGTTGTGGATGCCCCATCCCTGGATGTCTTCAAGGCCAGGCTGGATGAGGCTTTGAGAAACCTGGTCTAGTGGAGGGTGTCCCTGCCCGTGGCAAGGGGGTTGGAACTAGATGGTCTTTAAGGTCCCTTCCAACCCAAACCATTCTATGATTCTATGATAACCTTCAAACCCCAGGTCAGATTGTACACACAAAGCCCTCTGGTGTCTCTGAACCTTAGCTAATAGTGAGTTAGCATCTCTGCAGCTATGTGGGGCCCTGGCCACGGATTTACAAGGACAGCCGCCAGTGTGCCAGCCCCATGTCCATGATTTAGATGGGATCTCCAGGGAACTCAGTAAAACAAAAGCCTCTCCAGGCTGATGAGGGTTGAAAAAGAAACTCAAGGTGCAGCAGAGCTCTTGTGTCTCTTGGTTAGTTACTGTGAAGTACTCCTGGCTAGCCTGTTCCCTGGCTTTGCAGCTGGAGCTACACCCAAGATTCAGTTACCGGCAGCAAATGGCACAGGCAGTGTGATGCAGCTTTCAAACAAGTTCAAAGGCGTGATACTTAGCAGCTCTTTTTCTCCTGGAATACACCAAAAAGACCGCAGCTCTCACGAATGCTTAAAGCAAAAAGCAGATAAACCAGAAGACTGGATATAGCACTATTAATTGAGAAATAGCCTGTATTAAATTCCACTCCCATCTCTCCTGTTGTGCAACAATTGAGACAATGCATTTGAAGCCTGCTTGAGCATGTACCTTCACAAGTACTCAAGTCCATGGTAAGTAATACCTTAATACTGAGTGTAGGGGTATATACAGGTGTTTGTAAGACTGTGGTCTCTGTAAAACTGGAGAAATTGAGTCCCAGTGTCTGGCAAACAGCATCCTCAAGTGAGGTCCCACATACCAGAACAACACAGGCAATAGCAGTGCCCACTGTGAATGTAACAATTTTCTCACCTACACCTCCTTTCTTCCCATTTATATAACTGTCAGAAAAGAGAGTTTGGGTAGGACAGAGATGTATGAATTTGTCTTACATTACGCTAAATACCACCATGCTGAGACAGCACAAGCTCTGCTTGAAGGCAACTCAGGAAGAGCATAGAAGAGGCCAGGGGTTGTTTGTATACAAATAGGACCTGGGGAGGTATATGAATGAAAGCAGGGCCTGGTTAAGGAAAAGAAACTTGATATAATGAAAAATTTCACAGTTGAAGATTGCTTTTATATAGGCAGAGATGCCCGCAAAACCAGGCTATTCCAAAACAGCCACATGGTGACAAGAGACATTTACCAGGACAGGACAGAGGAGGTCTGACCACTGCTGTATCACTCCCCACGGGTGACGCTTCATTCCTTAAACTGAGGTTGCCCCAAACCAGGGCAACCAGGGACTTCCACTTTGGTATCCTACATTTCAGATGAGTCTTCCTTCGCCCTTCATTCCTGGCCAGAACCCGGGTAGGCCGGGGCTGGAACTGTCAGCCGGCAATACTTAGGCTTCAGGTAAGGCCCCGGCTCCAGAGAACCATCA
>NW_010254867.1:0-1573 GCF_000690775.1 Eurypyga helias | reverse complement strand
CCCAGCCTGTACTTGTGCTCCATGATTATCCTGCTTGGTTGTCCTGTGGCTGTGGAGTGTCCTGTGTGTTGTCCTGTGTGTGGTTGTCCTGTGGAGTACTGCAAAGGAGGAAGGAAGGTGTCAGGAAGAGAAGTTTGTAGAGACTGCTACAACTCCAAAAAAAACAAAACCCAGCCCAAACCCAGCAGCACTGCTGTAGTGTCATTAACTGATCTGAATAACCCCATATAGGCAAGCTCTGAGTGGAGTCCCAGTGATTTTGCTGGGCACCAATTTGATTTAAGGTTTCAGTCACAGACCCATCTCTGCACTTGAAAATGCAAGTGTTAAAATACTTAGGGGTTTTGTGCTAGCTCAAAATCCTGAAGTATCTGACCAGGATATTATTTTTCTACCTGTTTTTTAAAAAAACTAATTTCCTTGAAGAAATATGCTGCGTATGTGCTGTGATCAGGGACTGAAAAACAGGCATTTTTCCAAGTGATCAGTGCAGTCAGCATCCTCAGGATCATTATCTCCATTACAGTAGGATCCATCGACCTCTGGCAGAGTGCATACTTCAGGGTGTCTGGACTTTGGGAGGCACAAGTAGCTCTCTCTGTCAGTCCTGGCATTGAGATGCACCCTTTGTGCCCTCCCCTCTCCCCCAGCCTCACAAGGTTCCTCTCCAGTTCTTTGCCTTCCCAGCAACTGGTGAGTCAACCTGCTCTCCACGTTGCAGAGCTTTCCTGTCGGAAATTCCAAACTTTATTTCAAAATTGAGATTAGTGTCCAGCAGCGTGTCTGTTCCCAGCTGTGTCATGGGGCTTTATTTTATTTGGTTTTGCATTATTCCTTGGTTCCTTTGGACTTGTTTTCCAAATCCAGTGTCCTTGGAGTGAACTTGGAACGATGTGGGCAGAATGTGGGTCTCTTAAAGGATGTCCAGCTGGTTTTGTGAGCAAGAGGGTGTTTTCCTTTGCAGCCTTGTCCACGTGATGTTGCCCTGATCCTCTTCTCTAACCAGAGGAGCTGGAGAAGAGGACAAGAGTGTGATCTGGTTCAAGTGGAGGTTCAGGGTGCTAGTCTGAGTCTTGACTTTTAGGTTTGGGGAGAAAGCCATGCTTGGTCATCTTAGGCAGGAAGGCAGACAGGCAGAATTAGAAGCAGCTGCTGGAAACTTCCCCCGTGTCTGATGGAGCCAATGCCAGCTGACTCCAAGATGGACCCACTGCTGGCCACAGCCAAATCCATCAGCAGCAGTGGCAGTGCCTCTGGGATAAAGTGTTGGAGAAGGGAGTAAAGTTGCTGTGCATCAGCAATCACAGCTGGAGAGAGGAGTGAGAATATGTGAGAGGAACAGCTCTGCAGACCCCCAGGTCAGTGGAGAAGGAGGGGCGGAAGGTGTTCCAGATGCTGGAGCAGAGATTCCCTGGCAGCCCGTGGTGCAGCCCGTGGTGAGCCAGGCTGTGGGGGGGGGGGGGGGGGGGGCACAGACCCACCTGCAGCCTGGGGAGGACCCCACGCCGGAGCAGGGGGATGCCCAAAGGAGACTGTGACCCCGTGGGTAGCCCATGCTGGAGCAGGCTCCTGG
>NW_010254866.1:78665-80822 GCF_000690775.1 Eurypyga helias | reverse complement strand
CCCCCCCCCTTAAAGGAACTTAAAATGTTTCCAAAATTACTGCCTCAATAACTGTAATATATGATATATAGGTTAAATGTAGGTCTAGGAAGGAGTAATAGATGTAGGTGTCTGTTTGGAGAGAACTCATTTACTTGTTGTTACTAGCTGAGGTTTTCATGGTAACCCCCAAGACATGTAAAACCTCTGCGCTAATGTGTTCATTTCCTATTCCTCTGGATGGTGCTATTTTTGTTTTATATATCACAAATTTAAAGCACTGAACATTAACTTACTTTTCCTGTTGGAAAAATATTATATGCTTTAGTAATATATTGCAGTTATGTTCATATCCTTTACTTCTATAAGTAAAATATTTATTAATGCAAAAGTTTTTGAACTAGACTAAGCTTGTCCTACTCCCACAATAATTATCAGTTTTTGCTCATAACAAGATGAGTTTCTCTCTGGCTTTGATATTGAAAAGTGATTATGGTAACTGAATTGGGAACAACAAGAGGAAAAAAAAACCATAATCTCTGCATAGTGTACAGTGCATTAAATAAAGATGGAACCAGTGAATTATATATGAACTGAAAAATATGCTTGGCAATTTACTAAGCTAAGGAAAAAAAAAAAATCTCCTTTTTTACCAGTGGTGAAGATATTGCTGTTTTCTTTTAACAGCTAAAATTTTAGTGAATTTGAAGTACTTGAGTATTTTTAGCTGTAATTATTCTTTTATCAAGTGTTGGGGATAAAATTGCTCTTACTTGAATTAATCTCGAAGGTATTTAAAATGGTGTGCTAGAGGTTTTGGTTTTGTTTGTCCACTACAAAAGTACCTAATCGCTAATACAACAGATCCCAACTTTCTGATGAGAGATATTCTGTACTTTGTTGTCTGTTACTGTAATAGGGTTTTTTGTGTATTTAAGTGATGAAGAGAGAATTTCATGATAATTTACACACATATAGGTTTCTTACAGCACAGCATTTCTAATTTGCTATTTAACTTCATAGCAATAGTTTCACTTAGCTTTGATTATAGCATTAGAGTGGCGTATGTCAGATACACCCAGCAAATATAAGGGGATGTATTTGACATAAGCAGATTATATGTGTCATGCTGGTATTCAGTACATATGTACTTTGGCATTTACTTGGTTGTTTTACTTACAAAATATGCTGTCATAAGGGATGGAGGGAATGTTTCTCATGCATTGTTGTCTGCAGCCTCTCTTTTATTACCAGTAGGTGTTTTTGGAAGACGCTGAAGGAAGTAACTGCACTGTTGTCCCTAGCAGTCTTAACTACCTAAAGTTAGTCTGTATGTAAAAATTAACTGTCATTACTATTGTCTGTGTTCACTGTACTGACAATGATAGTACCATCTGCTTTGTCAGCCTCCTCTCCCTGTAAAATCTCATCAGATAGACTGTTTTTCTTAACTACACAAAACACTTGCCAAATTCCACTGGAGCATATTTAATCCTCAGAGTGTTAGTGCAGTTAATGTAAGATTTTGCGATTTCAGAATTATTTTATTCCTGAAATATGCTTTACTTTTCCCATTTGATTTCTGAAACGTGTACAAGTGGCTGTATATGTAATCTTTTAATTCTCTGTTTTCAGTCAGTCTGTGGTGTGGTCGCTGAGCTGTGTGCATGATGCGCTTGTATTTATTTGGCAGTAGTTCTTACCACTGCTGCTCTTCAATGGAAGCTGTGTAGCTGTTTTCCATTGTGATGAGTGTGGTGTTGAATCACTGGAAATACTTAATACGGCACGAAATATGTATGAGATTTTCTATACATAGTTTTTTTTCTTTTCCATTTCCTTAATTGCCACCTATCAAAAATCTAGTGGTACCATCTTCTGTACTGGATGAGATACAGGCAGTAGTTTGAAGCATTTCAAGAAAATATTTTTACTGAAAAAGGGTGTGTGTGTGTAAATGTGAACTGAAAGTCTGGCTTTAATCGATTTCTGCTGTTCTCTTACTGTTGGTGGCAAATAGGACATTTTAAAGGAGAAAAATAATTTAGGGTTTACGTATTAGTTCTCTTAAATTAAGTCTATGTCTGTGTTTGTATATACATAGATGTATATAAACATACACTACTACAGCTGCTCTTGTTTAGAAAAAAATACCCCCCCACACACACCCTCCCCCCC
>NW_010254866.1:51233-78634 GCF_000690775.1 Eurypyga helias | reverse complement strand
CCCCAACCACAAAGAAACCCCAAAACAAACAAAACCAAAACCAACCCAAAAAAAGCAAACACCAAAGCCAACTTTCGTGATGAAGTTGTCATTGTGAAAATGGGTATTTGGTCATGACAAATTAATTGAATAAATATTGGAAAAAGTTACCACTAGAAAGTATATTTAAAGTAAATTGCTCATTTAAGTTATTTCTGTTCTCCTCTAAAATGTTTCAGATAAAATTTGAGAAACTAATCTCAAAGCTACTGATCTATAATGTGATGCCACAAGCTTTTTCTTTATTAAATGCTAAACTACCTAACTGAAAGTATACGATCTTACTTTCTTACAATTTAATATTCTATATTTTGTTTTCTAGTACCTCAAGTGGCTTTCTTTTTTTTTTTCTTCTTTTTTCATGTTATGTGCTTTCAAAAAATCTAATTGGCTGTATATGTCTTTTTTTTTTGTGATTATCTAAAACTCAGTTTATAGCAATTGAAACTACTTCTAATAAATGCGTAAATATTTTATGAAGAAATAACTGTTTTACCAGTAAAACAATGTTCCTTTAAAAAGAAAATGATAGAAAACCCCGGAATTTGCTAATTTTGGTGGGTCAGTGACAGCTGTTGTCTGGTTCAGAGCCTGATCTTCCGAGTATGCATGTTTTGTCAGCATAGTGCTGTTTTTTATATTCTACAGTAGTGTTTACAGGTTTGCATATAAATCTGTTCCATATAAATGCATTAGCTACATTTCTTCCACAAAGCTGTGCACGAAAATAAGTACTGAAATTTAATTTTAACTTCAAAAAATGTATTAATGCTCAGGACTAATGTTACTCTTGCTCACAAGGAGTACTCACGTTTAACAAATGGCATTGGAAGTGTCATGCACCTGCATCATGCTTTCTTCTGAATGCCTTTCTCTTCTTGCTGTGCTTTCCTTGTGTCTCTTCATTACTTCATTTCCAGAGGTAGCACTTGAGCCTTTAACTCTGTCAGATTAAGTTATCTCCCAAGTGGTCTTGGAATAGGGCTATTACGATCTGAAGTCGTAGAAGATTCCCTTCAAAATGGTTGAACTGACTGTCAGCATTGCTGCTTAAGATAAAATTATCAGATGTTCTCCATTATAACACCCACTTTTCAGTTGTTTCTTAACCTTGACATATTTTAACCACTGAATCATGCAGAGTCTTGATCTTCAGCTGCTTTTTATTGGGTGGGGAAAAGCCTATGAAAATAAAGTGAGCAGGAAATGCTGCTCCCCATGTCTTTAAAAACCAGACCAAAACATGAGGACATCTTGAACAAAATTTATGGGATGCTGTAGTTTAATGTATTAGTGTACAGTCTGAAAGCTGTGTATGGGAAGGGTGGATGTAAGGTACAGTTTTCTGCCTTACTGAAAATCTACTTGCAGCTGGCAGAACTTTCTGACACTTAATGGAGCTGCAAAATAAAATATTGTAATTGGAAAAAATACAAATAAGGGAAGGGCTAAGCTGCTTTCTAACTGATGTAGAAATCTGAGGGGTTTGTGTCCTCTTGTGATTAAAAAAAAAAAAGGCAATTCATGATTTGTTACGGTAGTTTCAAAATGGAGAACATGTTTTCATGTGTGGCATAATTATAGTGAAGGGGATCTCTACAGACAGTTGAGAATTAAATAATATCATCAAGAGTGTATGGTTACAAGTACTCAGTTGTAGTAATTACAGTGGATTTCTTTAAGGAATACACAGGTTGGTTGTTCCACCCCCCCAAGTTGGAATTCAGAAGGTGAGACCAAATGCCAGATTACTAGAAATGTAGACACATTGCAAAGCATTTGTTGTGGATTATGGGTGGGAAAAAAAAGGGCTCTTTTTGTGTGTTAGGAAATTTTGGTGAATTTAAATAACATCTTCAGGTATTCTTGATTAAAATCAACATGAACCATAGAGCATCTTTTGGTTTTGGCATACTGAGAATCTACTGGGGTTTTCCTGAGATACTCCTTAAAATAATATTTAAGCTGTGTATGAAATGTTTGTACTCAAATATGCATTTTATCTGAGGAACATACAAGCTTTCTAAGACTTTTCTTGATTTCCTTAAGTTGAAATAGACTTCAAGAATAGCTTGTTTTGGCGTTTTTCCAGTGATAAGTAAGTAACTGCAAATTCAATGTATAGTAAATCATTGGAACATTCGCTAATAAGATGGTAGAATAAATTAGCTTTTGATTGAGCAAAATAATTGTTTAAGCAAGAAAGAATATATGTACATGCATTTGCTAGATTTAGATACTTGAATAAAATCACATGTTTTCAAATCATTTTCCAGTAATTAAGGAAGAATTTCTTTCCGTGAGAGAAGATTGCTGTATGTGTATTGGGTTTGTGTGGTGGGGTTTTGTAGCAGGTTCAGGGCTACAGGGGTGGCTCCTGTGAGAAGCTGCGAAAAGCTTCCCCTGCTCCAAGTCAGACCCACCTCTGGCTATGGCCATGGCGTCTCTCTGATTAATGTATTTAAGAGAGGAAAGTAAAAAACTGCAGTGGAGAGAGGAGGGGTATGCGAGAGGGACAAAGGCAGACACCCCAGTCAGTGCAGAAGTTGAGGAGGAGGTGGGCCGGAGCAGAGGCTGGAACAGGTTTGCTGGCAAGACTTGTGACCCCAGGGGGACCCAGGCTGAAGCAGTTAGTGAAGGACTCATGACGGAGAAGTTCGTGGAGGACTGTCTTCCGTGGGAGAGACCCCACGCTGGAGCAGGGGCAGAGTGTAAGGATCCCTCCCCTGAGGAGGAAGGAGCAGCAGAGACAGTGTGTGATGGACTGACCATACCCCCATTCACCACGGAGGTAGAGAAATTGGGAGCAAAGCTGATCTTGGGAAGAAGGGAGAGGTGGGAGGAGGGTGTTTTTATCCTACACTGATTTAATTGGTAATTAATTAAATTGAGTTTTCTTCCCCAAGTTGAGCATATTTTGACCATGACCATAACTGTTGAGTGATCCTTCCCTGTCCTTGTCTTGACCTACGAGCCTTTCCTTCTATTTTCTCCTCCCTGTCCCATCAGTGGTAAGGAGTGAGTGAGCAGCTGCATGTTGTTTAGTTGCTGTCTTGGGCTTAAAGCATGACAATATATTACTTTCATGTTTCAAAGGAAAATACAAATTACAAAATGCCTAATCATAGTATGAAATATAGTATAACTGGACTTCCTTGGATTTTAAATTGCATGGAAAGTTTCTTGAACGCTGTGTTTCCTATACACTGTACAAACTGGACACACCTCTTTGCAAGCTCCTATGAAATTAGAAATTCTACTACATAGAAATTTTGTCAGCTCTGGGGAGCATGATCTGCTGCAGAGTAATCATTAACATCACAGAGTAGGTGCAAACATGATTTAGAGCAACTTTTTTTCCCAAGACAATTTTTTTTATGCTTTCAGTAACAAAGATCCTCATGTACAGTCTCCCAACATATGCTGTCTGTCTCTTTTCTTAAGAATGTGTATTTTGGGCATCTTTTCAGAGAAAGGCAACAAATGTCTCACTGCAGGTTCTTCCTGATGTGTATTTTGTACGTGCTTGTAAAGGTAGCGAAGTAAGGGAATGGGTGTGACAATGCATAGAAACGTAGAGCAACAGAGTGTAACTGGTTGACACGTGAGCTCCACTAGATACTCTAATTCTTGGCTTTTTATTGTTATTTATTTCATTGTTTATTTTATTGTTAGTTTTGTGTACTTCCTTGTTCCCTCCACTGCTCCTAAAATGTGAAGGATTCTAGGTGGTTTATAGGATGCTTTTGTGGTTACGTATGTTGTTTCTTGAGTTCTAGTTTTGAGTTTGTATAGGAAGAACACAAAAATAATACTTAGTTCAGCTCTTCTAAAGAAGCAGGAAAATTATTCTGGAATACCATGCATAAAAATGTAAGATGTACAAAAATAAGTTGAGGATAGAGATACATTAATTGTTGGGGAAGGAGAGACTAATTTGAGGAATGAAAATCAAGTATTTCATTGCTTTTTCTGTACTGTTGATGTAGGGAGCATGGGTCACTTCTTATTTTTTAACACATTCTCTAATTCCAGCATGTGTGAGGTTGGATACATTCAACATAATGCAGTCTTTAATTGGTCAAACTGATGTGTGAACCAGTGCTGTGTATTTCCTAGCAATTCACTGAGAGTAAGGTGAGTTCTAGAGGATTAAGCAAGTGCAGAGTGAGAAAAGCTGTTAGAAATCTTGGGGGAATATTCGTAGCTTTGGCTCTGTACAGACGTTAGAATAAGCAGTATTCCTAATTAGGGAAACACGAGGTGATGAAGAGTGCAGTTGGGCAAGACTGTGGGGGACACAGTGCATGAGAAATTTTGAGTTAAATGTGTTAAGTGATCTTCCGAATGTGACAGATGTGTCTGGTTCTGATAATTCTGTTTGATAATGTAGTTGGCCTGGCAGGTAAGAGGAGCAGCAGCTGCTGATATAACTGGATTCTGATAAAACTTTTGAGACTCTTCAACTAGAAGGCTTAGTCTACATTGTGTTCCTGAGTTGTGGTCTGCTGGTCACTACTGTCTCTACCTAGACCCTTCACAAGAGAACCAGAATTGGCTTTTCCTATGGAGTTCTTAGCTAGCACTTTAAGATGCTAGTCTAAAGAACAGGATACTGACAGTAATCCATTGGTACAAAAGCTTGGGAATCATTTGTTAAAGCTGTAATTGGCTTGAACTATGATAATTGATTACTGCTGACTTAATTAAGACTGCACCTCAGGTGGCATTCTGCAGAGAGCTTTCAGCTTGGATCTCTAACACTCAAGAATAACTTGGTTGGTGGGGTAGAAAGTGTGCTTAGAAAACAATTAAATCATACCAAATGCTTTTAAAGATGGAATTGATATTCATAACTGTCTTGAAATTAGTGTGCCTGAAGTCAACAATGTGGAATTCATGACACAAATTTACAGCAATATGTTGTTGTCTGAGGGCATAAAAGTTGCATATGAATACAAAATTGGAAAGAACTGGCAAAGGAGAGGTAATGGAGAAGAGTATCTGAGGTCAGTGAATGTTGAGCCAAACAAAGAACTGAATTTCTGGGGGAGGGAAAGAAGAAGAAGCTGCAATGTGTTAATAGGAATGTGGTTTGTGAGATACAATTGTTATGAGTAATTTAACCTTGTTGAGGTCTCAGTTGAAGCATTGCCTTGTTCAGGCATCCTGCTTTAAGAAATGAACAAATTGGGGGACCCAAGAGTAGTATCAAGAACAGTCAGAGTTTTAGAGAGAACACCTGTCTAAAAAGGTTCAAAGTGCTAATGCACACTGTTTGGAAAGAAAAGACAAGGGGTTGAGCTACCTTGGAACAACTTATGAAGGATAAGGAGAATATTTTGGGAGTAGCTGGAAAAGAAACTGGCTCAACATTTAACAGAATGTGTTGCAGTTTAAGTCAGCAATTTCTCTAGTAGAAGCCACAGTTCTAAATATTTCTAAACATTAATAAAATTTGCAAGCTTGACAGTAATAGAAATCCCTGCTTTTTTTCTTAGTATCATAACTTGTTCCATTTAATATTTTTATCCAAAATATCTTAGAATTTGATTGGTTTTTTAACCATGATCCAAGTTAATAAAAGTATTAGAGGTTACTGTTTTTCTTAGGAGATGAGAATGTGATGATAGTCACCTTGTATGTTGGTTAGAAGAGTGGTTTAAAGTCAAGTTTGCAGTACTATTTTAGCTTTACCAGTGGAATGGGATAGATCCCTAAAGATTTAGTATGCAGGAAGATATAATTGTGGAGAAAGACAAGTTAAGTGCTGCTTATGTAAGCCAGTGGTATGCCTTTGGTATTGTGATACGTTTAACAAATGAAGGATTTTGATAATATTTCAAGACTGACCTTTATCACTTGTAGCTAGTTCATTGCTTTATTCAGACTTAGTGAATCTTCCTTAATTTCCTATGACTCATAGCTTGTGTATGCATTCACAAGTGCCTTGAATTGTTGCTTTTTCCCCAATAGTTGATTCAGACCTCATGATATGTCTGTGTTTTGAGCTTGGAATATAAATAATTTGAGGAATGTATCTTCCCTATGAACAGTTTAGCTGTTGTGAAACATGATTATTTTTGTTGAAGAACTTTAATTTGCTTGTGTTCATAATTTCTGCTTACTCCTAAATCATTTCTGATCTTTGCAGTTTTATAAGAATTTCAAATATGTTGAGGTGTAGTACTCAAAACCAGTTTTAATTAGCTGATAAGATGAAAGCCAAAAACTTTTTCATAATTCCATTGAATAGCTTTGTTGACCAGGATTTAAAATACCCAGACTGCTGTCCTTACTGCAGACTTTCTGTTCTCTTAATATCATCTTTGAATTTAATCTTTAGTCTGAAATTTCTAGGTTTGTGTATCCTTTGAGGCCGGTGCTTCATCTTTGGACTGTAGTTGTACAGTTCTTAATTCTACCTTCACTTAGTGCTTGCTTTATTCGTGTCATAATTTCCAGAATGTGTGAATGAAAATAATGCAAGGGGAAAAAACCCTGGAAAATAACTAGGAAACAATGTTATGCATGGCTAAATGACAGTATTACTGTGTTAAGCGTAGGCAGGGGGTTGTCTGCTGATACTGAAGTTATCCATCTAAACATGAAATACTTGCAGAATTTGTATGAACAACTGAGTAAAGGATAGAAGTTACAAAAAATGATGTGTGCTTTTGCCAGGTGTCTATAGGTGTATACTTAATATACACACGCACACTTTCTGTATGCATGGGGCAAATGTAATGTTTTCTGGAAACATTGCCCATGAATCCTAAAGTGAATGCATAAGCCTCTTTTTTTTTTTTTTTTTTTTTCTGAAGGATGTGCTGTGGCATGAGTAGACAGTTTCTGTAGATGTGGGTGGCCAGCCAGCATCATGCTGTCCAGATCGAGCCCACCAGAAGAGCACGGAGGGGTGAAAACGAATGTTTTCCGCAGGCTCTTTAGCTGTTGGCAGGGAGCAAATGAGCAGTGGGCCTGTGGACCTTTCCTGAAGGCCCTGTGCCATTATGGGCCTGGACCTAGCACCAGCTGTGTGTTTCTGCGATGTGAAGCGTGTTGTTGGCATGTGGTCAGGTTAGGGGTGCGAGAGGCTGGTATGTAGTCTCTGTAAGAGCTCATACGAGCTAATGAGGGGGAAATCAGAACTACCACTGCCTTGTCTACCAGATGGTTAAATTAAAATCCTATTTTCACCTGAAAACTCTGTCCCCCAAAGTAGGAGTCGCTTAGGTATCTAATGTGTGAAAATAGTATTTACCTCATTCTTTAACTTGAGGTATTTAGTGTAGTGTTCTAAACTGACAAACCCTTGGTGAT
This sequence comes from Eurypyga helias, assembly GCF_000690775.1. NCBI lineage: Eukaryota > Metazoa > Chordata > Aves > Eurypygiformes > Eurypygidae > Eurypyga > Eurypyga helias. Next base: position 71,272 of record NW_010254866.1, on the reverse strand, counting down.
ATTTTAGAGACGGAAATACATCTTGTTCCATTTTAAATTGATTTTTGTATACTTGCTTTTATAGAAAAAAAATCTTCATTTTCTTTTGCAGTTTAACTTTGTTGGAAGAATCCTTGGGCCCAGAGGACTAACAGCTAAACAGCTTGAGGCAGAAACAGGATGCAAGATAATGGTCCGAGGGAAGGGCTCAATGAGGGACAAAAAGAAGGTAAGCTCTTGAGAAGCAGGAAGTAAAACAGTGCACCTGAAACTCATGTCCCCATGTTCTTACTTATTGTGTTCTTGCTATATGCTTTGTCATTGTTTGGTGTGTTTTACAGACTTAATAAACAGCGTACCCTACAGAAGTTAAATGTGCGTGCTCCACATTGGTGCAATTTGGAGTCTAGCTAGCAATTATGAAGTATTTTTCAGTTATAACTAACTTCTAATTGTGTCACGTTTCACAACGTAAAGGTAAAAACTGAAGTTAAATGTATTTTTCTAATGAAGAGCTGTTAACCTTAAAGGTGTTCTTAATAACTTCCTTCTGTTGAAATACCAAGCTAGTGATTTGTGCACATAGTATGGATTGGAAAAAATGACAAATGTATTTGTGGCAGGGAATTCTGAGTGAACCAAAAAGCACTGTGTTTCTAGATTTGTTTTCTGTTCAGGTGAAGTTGCAATGTAATTAGGGCTGTTTCTTGCCCTGTCCTGTAATATATGTGCTCTGCCCATATAAATAGGGAAACTACACTTTCAGGGCAGAGGGATCCTGAAAGTCAAGTTGATCTGGTGGTAAATCCTAGAAGTAATCTATTTTTGCAAGTTTATTTCTAGCTATTTCCCTCCACCTCTCATTACTACTGCGGAAGTTGCACTAGCATCTCTGCTGCAGGTTTGAAATGTGCACTTAACAGTACTCTTTTCCTCCTTATTCCCATAAGTATTATTTCTTTTGGTTCTTTGTTTAGAAAACCCCCTTTTCCTTATCTGATCAGCCAAATAATACATTCTGTTGATACGTATGTAGCACATAACTCAAATAGAAAGCTAATGTCTCCCCAGTTAAAAACGTCAGACATACCAGAGCTTATGGCTGTCACTTTCAAACTTCATTTGATGCCTCTTGTTTTCATAATCTGCTGTAATACTGTCACCACCTTTTCTCTTATCCAAAATATCTATAGGTAGAATGTTTAGATTGCCAGCTTTTGAGCAGAGATCTATTCTAACCTAGGGAGTTTTTGGTTGTCTAGAAGGATAGAGTGATACTGTCTTAAATGCTTGATTTATGAAGTTTTGGCTGTGGCTGCATTAATGCACAGACAAGTCCTACTGTTAAGGGGTTTTAAACTTTATATGGGGTAAATTGAATTAGTAGGGCTGATACTTGGTACAGGATTTTGAAATACAGATTTCCTGTAACTGGGGGGTGGTAGGGGACATGAAGATAACTGGGTATTAAAAATTCAGCATGCTTCACTCAGCATATACAGTTGTGTGGGTGAAGATGCTCCATTTTGAAGTCATGTGTATGGTTGCTAGTATGCAAACAATCTTAATTACATAGCTTTGTGACTGTTAATAGTAGTCAGATGTTTACATATTCAATTGTATTGTTCAAAAAAAAAAATCCTGAGGCAGGAGATTCAGTGAAAATACTGCCTTACTTAGCTTGCAAACTAAGAGAAGACTATTTTATCTACTCTTCAAAGCTAACACTTTTTGGCTGGTAGATTAATTAGACATTAAGACTTCTGTGATTACATGTGTAAAAGATCTTCACTATGTAGGACACACTTAAATTCTGTTTGCAACATATGAACTGTCAAACTGTCAGTTCAAAAGAAATACTGATACCTTAAAGTAAGTACTTAAATGTTCATTCAGCTTTTTGCCTATTTAAACATAGTTTGTAAAAGACATAATATTTTTATCAATAATATAATTCTTCATTTATGGGTAGAATTTAAGTTTATTGCTGCAAAGTCTTTGTTTTAGGAATGATAATTCTAGGTCAGGGTAGTTCATCAAGAGTTTGGTTATGTAACGTTTTTTTTGAATAAAAACATTTGTTTTGGTTCATTTATGTTCATAAATACCATAAGCTAAAATACTTTGGCGTCTATTCTTCAGAAAGCTTACAAGTATAGTTTGAGGCCCCAAGCTCCATGGTCTAGAAATAACATGTTGCAGTCAGTAATGAAGGTATGTAGATTTAAGATAGTCGTTAGCAGTGATGCTTTAACACATGAAAGGTTGGCTTTGCTGTGTAGAAGAGCACACTTAGTTGTGTGCAGACAGCTACGGTAGTGTGAACAGAAATAAAAACCCTCTGTTTTGAGGCCTCAATTTTTCTTCCGAAGAGACCCATTCCCCTGTAAATGTTTAATTTGCAGACCGTTTCATAGAAGGCACTTAAAAGAGTAAAGATGACTTTGGATTTCTGGAAGTTACTGTGTGTTCCTTGGCCCACATAGCATAATTTCCTCCCACCTCATCGCTGTCCTCCTTGTTCATGCTAGCCTGAACCAAAGTGGCCTAATGAGTTCCCCATCAGGCATGGTAGCCATTCCCAGGGTGTGACTAACAGTATATTTTTGTTGGAACTGTATAGCCATCATTCTCTGAATGCTTTTTATATTAGGACCCTTGAACATATGTCCAGCCACTGAGGACATTCTGTTTCTGTCCTATCAACAGGGCAGGCACTTTGCACCACCAGCCCGTGTAGGGCATGTGCGTGCACCGTGTCCTTTGTTACTCTTAGCTGCCAGCTGGGATAAGCACCTTCTCTGCAGTGTTCTTGGTCACCACCTCGTGTTGTGGCCTGTCCATTCAACATTCATATGGGTCCCGGAGTTTGTGAAATGTCCGTTACAGAATCACAGAATGGTGGATGTTGGAAGGCACCGCTGGAGGTTCTCTTGTCTAACACCCCTCCGCAAGCAGGATTGCCTCGAACAGGTTGCTTAGGACTGTGTCCAGGTGGCTGTTATATTTAGTGCCCATGACCTCCCACCACTGTGCTTCAGAACCTGTCCTCTCCTCTGGGGAGTCATCTTTCCAGATATCTTAGGAAGGCATACTGTCTGGGGAAGTGGTGTTTTTTGATTGATTTTTCCCCGCTTTCAGGTTTTGTTCTTTTTTCCTTTTTTTTGGTAGCTGTTCAAAGGATCCTGGGCAGTGTGAGGTACTGGAGTTTTGTCTTTGAGAAAAAGCTTAGAGGAGCTGAGACCTTATGAGTGACTCGCCTCTTAAGTTTAGTATGAAAAGAAAAGCTGCCTTCAACAAGGACAAGCTCTGTATGGCAGTTCAGCTAGAACTCTGAACACATTAAAAGCCACGGACTGATGCAGTCAGTGCTTTGGTGCCCATTACCTCCTCTAAGTTTTCTGTTGTCTGGTATTTTTGGAGCACAGAGTACTTGACCATTGATGATTTAATGAGAAAATATTGGAGGTGGTGTTCAATATTAAGTAGTTGAAAATATTTGAGTGACATAATAGTACAAGATTGGTTGTAAACCAGTCTTGAGTACCAAATAATTTTCTTGATAAAATCTATTTTCATGCTATCCATTCCTAATCTTTCTTTAGCTCTTTTGCTCTCCTGAGGTGATTTGTATTAGTCAGCAGTTTATTTTTTTCAGCCTGGATTTTTTGTTGTTATACCATTGGTTCCTGCTGTACGAATAATTTCGTAATCATTGATTGTGATGCATCCCAATAAGATGTTTCTTCTAAAAATAAAGATTTGGAAGCTGTATTCAAGACATAATGATCACAGAGACTCAAAGTAAGAATGAGTAATATCTATCAGTTTGAATAGTAAGTACACTTCGTCCTATTGGCGCTTGCCTCTTTTCCTGATGAATTAAGTTTACAGATGAACTCAGTCTTGCAGTGCAAGATGACCAACTTCCTTGACAGTCAGTGCCTTTTAATGATAATCACATTTTTCCTTTATTTTCTCAAGGGGCTTCTCTCTTTGCAGGTTCTACTTCAAAATGCTAATGCACTTCAAAGTGTAAAAAAAACAGTCGTAGTAGTGTTGTCTTAAGGAATGTTAGGTTGTTCTAATGGTTTTTCAAACCCCTTTCCTGTCATCTAAGGTCAATGCTATTTAGAAAAATGAGTATTCAAGATTTTTTCAACTTTTTTACTGAATTGCTTTGAAATATGGAGGAGATGATAAAGGTTAATTCATATGTATATTTTGTAGGTATATTTCGTATCTGCAAACCTGGTAGCCCAATGCTAGTTATAGAAGAAATCTTACTGGATGTGGGAAGGAATTAGTTACCAGTGGCAATTTGTAATGTCACTGCTATGTGGTACTAATTACCATCTTGTAACCTGTCCTTCTACGTTTGTCTTCCTACTTTACTAACAGTTGCAGAATCCAAGAGACAATACAGACTGACATGCTGGAAAATAAACCATGCAGATTTGCTTTGTAGAAAAACGTTACTCTCCTCTGTAAGCCTATGAACAGAAGTAGTGATAGAAATCTTTGTCACATGGCCACATTACTTGAACTAGCATCAAATCTAGAAACGTGCTGACAGATTTCCTCCAGAAAGCTAGGGAAATCCTGAAATCATTCGTATCTGAGTCTCAGCTGGTAATCAGAACATCTCTCCAGGCAGCTTTAGATAAATTTAAGATCAAAACCTTAATTACTGAGAGTATTGTGATTAGAGCCTGGAGGTACTTGAGGGAGATTATTGGGGAGGGGAGAGAGGTGTTGCAGGCATTCATCAAAAGCTAATGAATGTGTAACTTTATTAAGACCAAGACCTTTTTTGCTTAGTCTGAATGCACCTCTCATTAGGTAGTGAGGGAAAACCAGCAATTTTCACACCAGTCAAAGAATAATGCTTAATAAAAAGGAAGTCTGTCCAGTGATGGGTAAGCAAAACATTGTTTTTTGTCATCTCCTGTGTCTTACATGAATTCCATTGACACACCTGTAGGGACTCAGCTCTGTGCTCCTAAAGACATTGACTGCCATTATCTCACTTAGAGGAGTATGCAGCCTTAACTGTGTCAGGCTGCTGGCTTGTGGCAGTCTTGGTCAACTATGTTGTTTTTCCCATTTCTTCCTACTTGCAGGGAAGAATACCTTCTAGAACGGTGTGTGATGACAAGACATCAATAATTTTTACTTGTTTTTACTGAAGAGTTGTGGTGGTCTGGTGAAGTTTCCACCGACTGGAAAAGGGGAAACATAACCCGCATCTTTAAAAAGGGAAAAAAGGAGGATCCAGGGAACTACAGGCCAGTCAGTCTCACCCTTGTGTCTGGCAAGACCTCTCTCACGAGACCCCACCCGCAGTACTGTGTCTAGCCCTCAACAAAGAAGGTTATTGACCAGTTGGAGCGAGTCCAGAGGAGGGGCTACAAAGATGCTCCGAGGGCTAGAGCGCTTCTCCTGTGGGGACAGGCTGGGAGAATTGGGCTTGTTCAGCCTAGAGAAGACAAGGCTCTGGGGAGACCTTATTGCAGCCTTCCAGTACCTGAAGGGGCTACAAGAAAGCTGGGTGGGGGACTTTCTACAAGGGCCTGTAGTGATAGGACAAGGAGTAATGGGTTTAATTTGGAAGTGGGGGTGGTTTAGATTAGGTATCAGGAAGAAGTTCTTCCCGGAGAGGGTGGTGAGGCACTGGAACAGGTTGCCCAGAGAAGCTGTGGATGCCCCATCCCTGGAAGTGTTCAAGGCCAGGCTGGATGAGGCTTTGAGCAACCTGGTCTAGTGGAAGGTGTCCCTGCCCATGGCAGGGGGGTTGGAACTAGATGATCTTTCAGGTCCTTTCCAACCCAAACTGTTCTAGGATTCATGAGGAGGCATCTCACGATAGACAGAATTATTTTCTTATGATTAGTTATTTCAGAGAGAGAGGCATGTAGCATGTATATGCAGTTATAAATTTGAAGAACTCCATTCCTTCCTCCACTGCAACAGATAGTCTGTTGCACTTTTCTCTGTATTAGATATTTTGAACTGATTTGTGATTCCTGACCTACAGCTTAGTTCTTCCTACATCACTGTTCACCTTGAAAGCAGAAATTATGTAAGGTTTTACGAAAAACAAGCTCTCTCTTAGTACCAATCTTGACCTTTGGCTAGTGCAGGGTTGTCACAGTAAATAGATAATTCCATTTCTTTGGGAGTCTACACTTTGGCGTTTTTAATAGTGAAGCTAAAAAGGGCCTAAAAAATACCTACTTGGTACCTACACAAAGCTTGAGGAAAATATTAGAGTGGAAAAATTTAACTGTCTTGTGATCAGGATATTTTACTATGCTTGCTTGTGTATAGAATAGAAGTATTCTATATGTGTAATATTTTAATACCTTTTAGTCTATGAAATACCATCAAATACACTTTGGTTTCCAATGGAAAGTCTTCAACATTCAGTTTAGCTTACAAAGTGAAGTTACTGACATTAAATAATATGTACTGTGCAGTGTGTCTTGTTAAACAAGCCCTATTACTGCTACCCTAATTATAGGATGCTCAACTTCTACCTTCTGTGAAAAGTACTATCTGGGAACAAGTAACAAAGCTATGGTGCTGACACACATGATGAAATGGAATATATTTAACATATGGTTGCAAATGGTAAAGTTCTGTGTTTCACAATGAAAAGGTGACTAGCCATCAGTATTCTTGGGAATAAATTGCATGACTCAGGCCTGTTGTCTCTAAAATCTGCCTCTACACTCAAGCATGCTGCTGCTGTGTGACAAATTCACATATCCTTGTTGAGAAGTCATAGCCATGGTTTAGAATGGCTTGTAAGTAGTTGCAAAGATGGGTTTTGTTTGAATGTTTGTCCAGCAAGTTACAAATAATGGAAGAAAAGAAATTCTTGAAGTGACTGAACATTGGCATGTGAAAGTGAAAAGCTTACTAGTAAGTAATGAGAATGAAAAAATCCCCTCTGGCAATGCCAGCAGGGTTTCTGAAGGTCAGATGCTTACTTTTACATTTAGAACTCTAACTTGTCAATATCACAGAATCACAGACTGGTTTGGGTTGGAAGGGACATTAAAGACCATCCAGTTCCAACCCCCCTGCCATGGGCAGGGACACCTTCCACTAGACCAGGTTGCTCAAAGCCTCATCCAGCCTGGCCTTGAACACTTCCAGGGATGGGGCATCCACAGCTTCTCTGGGCAACCTGTTCCAGTGAGTCAACATTTCTGAGTGTGACAGTCAAGCCAGTTCTTTTATCCACCGAGTGGTTCACCCATTAAATCCATGTCTCTTCAATTTAGAGACAAGGATGTAATGTGGGACAGCATCAAGTGCTTTTTGCACAGATCCAGGTAGATGATGTCAGTTTGCTCCATCATTACGGATACCATTTGTTATAATTAATTGACTTCTGCTTACTGGAAACTTGCTGGCTGAGGCCGTGTGGAGTGGCAGTTCAGCATGTTGGATGTGCTGGATTGTGCTTGGTTAACTTTTCTTGCACATGAATGCTGCAACTTGACTGTGTAAGAGTGCCAAATTGATGGTTACTGTCACGTGTATAATCACAGAAGTTAATAGCAATTATGTTAAAAGTCATTGTATGAGCAGACTGCTCAGCTGAGGTTGAGGTAGAGCATGTTGCTGAATCCACTGCATTCAGTTTATAAACTTTTAATAGATGCTTACATAAGGCATTCAGAATGCAGTAGTTGAGATTTGGAAGCAATTGACCAGCATTTAGCATATTCTACAGTGACATTTCCTCTAAGCATACTTTCTTGTAATTATGCATGCCTGCATTAAGTCTGATTTCTCAAACTGATTTCATCAAACTTGGGGAGACTTTCTTCATACCTAAATTTTGTCCAGTGTGTTAAATGACCATTTGTTCTTAAACTAACTTTAAACAAAATTGTTGTCTTCATGTGAAGTTATTACTGAACTTACATATTCAACATACCACAATTGCCATTTTCATACCCGGGGAAGAACATAACATTTTAAGCTGTATAAGAATTTGTATGTAGTCATGTGGTGAAGAAAAATCCTCTAGCTTAGAATCCAATCTATTTAAGAATATACTTTGTGGTCGATACCACTTTGCCTTTCTAGAGGTTCATTGTAAAACATAAGATGTAATGAAAATAGTTTTGGTTCCTTGTAACCTAGTAATTTTTTTTCAGTAGTGAGTACTTTAGAAAATAGGCTTTTCTATTCCAATTTTAAAACCTTTATTGCATTTGTAACCACTTATTTTGAATTCAGGAGGAGTTGTAAAGATGCATTTTATTAGTATTATTTTTTTATTAAAGAATTGTTGAAGCATTGCGTTTTTCCCTTTCTACCCACATAACAGCAGCCTCTTCAGCTATGTGCCTGGTAGTCTGGGATTGGTGACCCTCTGAAAAGATAGGAGTTTACACTATTAGGTAATAAAAAAAAAAAAGATCATCACGGGGAAAAAAAATTCCTCTTGGCAAATTACTGATTTAATTACATAATTAAATGCTAATGGCTGACTAGTAGAAACTATATTTCAGGAAATTTGGACGGCAGCAGTGTTGAAGGTAACAGATGTTATTTCTTGAATTACTGCTGACTGAAGGCTGGCTGCTTTTAAGCCTGTTTCTGGGGCTTTGTAGTCCAGAGTCTCTAGAGTATAATCTTTGAAATCTTACCTGCATGCATCTTTTCTTTAAGTAAAAAAAATCCAGTTCACATTGACAGTAGTGAAGGATACAGTGTAGGCACAATTGGCTTAGATATTTGTGGGAATGTGAATATTACAAGAAGAGAATATTTTCCTTAAGTTTTATATTAGAGTTGACAAATACTTCAGACAAGAAGTAATTTATTATAGAAGTCTTTTCACTTAACGGTCTGAAGAATGCTCTTGAAGGACGGAAAAATGTATGTGCCTGAGGGCCTTAAGAATTATTGCGGAGCAATATTAGTCTTTCAGAAAACATTAGTGATATGTATCTGATGCAATGCATCTTCTAGATAGGTTGATTTCATACGTACCTTTGCTTTTTATTGGCTACGTACTGAATATATCCAGTATATATTGGATAGATTTCTGCATGGGCTCAAAATCTACTCAAAGCTGTAACTCTTTATTAACACTCCTAAGTTGTGTTTTCCAGTGTAATGGGAAAAGTAGCTGAAGCCTTTGACTGTGGTTGACATTGATATCCAAACTTGATTGTATGTGGTTATGTTCTGAGCGCAGTTTAATTGGTAAATAGTTAACTTGTTTCTGCACTAATTAGAAATGGAAAGAACTGACTGAATGACATTAAAGAAGTTTTTTTGTTCCCGGCACTGGAAGCTGCAGACTGGAGGAGTGTAGTCAAAGCCATGCTAGTAGAAACCAACTTGTATTTTATTTCCTTTTACTTTTTTTTTCCTGTTGGTTCCTTGTGAGCAAAAGACTTAAGAGAATCTAGATTATCTTGAAATTGGAGAGAAGTAGCACCAAGTATAGTGGAAAAAGTATGTATCAAGGGAATCTTGAATCATTGCTGAGCATCTGTGTATAAACAAGTGTCTTTCATAAATTAAAATTCTATGTCTGTTGAAGAGTAATTGACTCATCTTTAATCTGTACTATAGTAGAAACTGCCTTTTGCATAATTACTCCTAAGCTTTTGTTAGATGGGAAGCACAGGGAGTGTTAGTTGTGTTTATAGAAAGTTGACTGAGCTACAGCTCACAGCTGTTTGTATCTGGGGTTTGAATAGAAATTTTGAAAGGCTTGTGGGACAATTCATACTGAACTGTTTTGAGGTATTGACAAAAATGTCTGCAAACATCTATCTACTTTTCACTTTGTCTAGCAAAGTAGTGAAAGAAGTGAATGGTTTAAATAATGAATATCTGCTGTAACCTGGAAGTTTTTCTATACTTACTGAGCAGAAAAATAGGAAAGAGAAGTTACTGAACTAGGCGAGACTTTGTTTTTGCAGAGTGTGGGCATTCTTATGTACAGTCATATCATTTCTTACAACTGTAATCTTCTGTTGTTGGGGTAGTAGTGTTGAGCATTATCTAATAGTTCTAAACGAGGGATTTGATTCTTGTGAGATTCCACAAATGATAGATTCAGGGATATTTCCCTATCTCCATGATGCCCTATGAAGGACAACTAGTGGTTTTGCAGACTTTTCCACTCTTCTCATTTATCAGCACCACTAAACTCTGGATTCTAGGTATTTCTGGGCTAGAACCTTGATCTGTTGGGCTGCCCTTCAGCAGATGATTTTGTATATGCCTGGCTTTTTTTGACCTTTCTTAAGAATTAATGTTGTGATTATAAACTTGCTTACCAGAAATCATTTGTGGTCAGGGTTGCGTTTTGAATGTGTTTCATGAGTGTTGTGAAACTGTGTTTGGATTTCTGTGTGGGAAACACTGTACTTAATTTGAGACTCACAGGAATTTCCCTGTCCTGCGTGAGTCATAGAATCATAGAATGGTTTGAGTTGGAAGGGACCTTAAACACCATCTAGTTCCAACCCCCCTGCCATGGGCAGGGACACCTTCCACTAGACCAGGTTGTTCAAAGCCTCGTCCAGCCTGGCCTTGAACACTTCCAGGGATGGGGCATCCACAGCTTCTCTGGGCAACCTGTTCCAGTGCCTCACCACCCTCGCCAGGAAGAACTTCTTCCTGATATCTAATCTAAATCTCCCCACTTTCAATTTAAACCCGTTACCCCTTGTCCTGTCACTACAGGCCCTTGTAATGAGTCCCCACCAGCTTCCTTGCATCCACTTAAATGGAGGGCTTGAGGCAGAACCAGTTGATTCAGGGGGAGAAGCAGCCTGCATCTTTACCGAGTAGGTATCAATTCTTGGCAGCTCTTGAATCTCCAAATTTTTGGGAGCCTGTCGGCAGGCAGGATACTGGTGGTTGTTTACCATTCTGGATATGGCTTTTTAGGGTCAGATTTAGCAGTTTTACAGAGGCTGATAGGAAGGCTCTTTTGCTTGGAGAAAAAGAATGAACACAAAATAAGACACCAGTATTGCTGAAGCTAAAAAATTACAAATCAAACATTTAGAAAATAAAGATATTTGACTTTCTGCTTTATTGCTTTCCAGGTAGAGGCAAGTAATCTGTATTTCATTGTGGTAACATACTGACTGTAGTGTGATGTGATAATGTGACTTTTTCAACTTGGAAGAGTCAACTGTATGATAACAGTCACAAATTTCAATTCCTATAATGTTTGAGTGGTTTGCCACTTAAACTTGGTTTCAGATGGTGAGAGTATTCCACTTTTCTCGGATCTCTTGGCTCTGTTAGTATTTGTCTTGCCTAGACTTGGATTAAGATGGCTGTTATTAAGCACAGGTTACCCTTTTGCTAGGTATGGCTTACAGTACAGTATATTAAGGATATGAATGAAATGCAAGTCGCAGTGTAGATGTTGATAGATATGCAGTGAGGCAGTATCCTTACTTTAGAGTTTATCCAGCTATAGTTGCAAGATTTTATTGTTGGTCCTTACACTTTTGAGAGAGGGTTTTATTGACAGGCATTCCCACATTTTTATTAGCCTTTTCTGAGAGTAATTAGCCTATTCTGTCTGCTAATTATTCACATTTTTTGCATCTTTTTGGGCAGTAAATGGGGAACATTTTGGTGAACGTAGGATTCACTGAAGTGCATGCACACTGTGGCTGTATCTTGAAAAACCCCATGTGCTTCAAACTCAGCAATTCAGTTTAAAGTGTTAAGTACCTGCATGAAAGGATAAAAACTCATTCAAATGTTTGTTAAGGCCAGGTACACAAATCTGGTTTTCTGTTAAAAGAAACTTGTTAACTCTTACAGTAGTAGAACACTTAACTTATCAATGACCAGTACTGAATTTGTTTGGAGACTGTTTTAACTTGATAGAATCTGATGTTCTCAGTAAATTGACTGATTTGATTGTTTGTTCATAGCGAGTTTGTGGCACTTCACGGAATATTCATAGCTGTGTGAAGAATTTGTTAATGTGAGTAATTCTTGAATGTAATTTGTATCATAAATCAAATCAGTACTGTATTCCTACAAGACAACTAAAATCTTGTCCTCTAACCTTAATAGCCTGAAATGAAGAAAACATTAGGCTGGTGTTGAAAGTAAAATCTGCAAAACAGTGACTACATTCAGGCAATAGCTCGTGTGTGCCTGACAGAGTGGAATAACTGGCAGCTGAACTAACAGGAAGACTCTGGCTATAATGAAACAATGGGAATATCAAATTCTTAGTTGGTTTCATTACAATATATTATAGAATTATGTAGAAAACTTGATGAGAGTGAGTGGAATCAGTACAGGGAGGAGGTGGCTACTTGGTACAAAAACGTCATGAATTTGCCACAGATTTGCTGGGAAGCACCAGGATGTTTTCATGAGGGAAGAACTAATGTATTTGGGGAATAAACATATGCACAGTGGTGTAGAGAGCAATCTGAAATAACATCATAGTAAGAGCTATTGGAGATTTTGTTCCCTTGAGTCTTTGTAGGGGTTGGGGTTTGGTTTTTTTTTTTTTGGTCGTCTTTCATGAACTTCCTTGTTTCATAAGTTACATTCATTTACCTTGTTTTTGCATACATCTCCTCTAGGAGCTATCCTCTTTGGCATACAGCAGGGGGTACTGTGTCCAGTTCTCAGTTCTGGAGCCCTCAACATCAGAAGGATATTGACTGGTTGGAGGGAGTCCAGAGGAGGCCACAAAGATGCTCAGAGGGCTGGAGCACCTCTGCTATGGGGACAGGCTGAGAGAGTTGGGCTTGTTCAGCCTGGAGAAGAGAAGGCTCCAGGGAGACCTTATTGCAGCCTTCCAGTACCTGAAGGGGCTACAAGGAAGCTGGGGGAGGGGACTTTTTACAAGGGCCTGTAGGGACAGGACAAGGGGTAATGGGTTTAATTTGGAAGTGGGGAGTCTAGTGGAAGGTGTCCCTGCCCATGACGGGGTTGGAACTAGATGGCCTTTGCGGTCCCTTCCAACCCAAACTATGATTCTCTGGCTATCTTTTCCCATCTTAGTTCTTGCTGACTTCCTTCTCAATGATTGTGTGCGTTATAATAATTTTAATAAAAGGAGGGTTAATTTCTACGGTGCTTCATTTATCCTCTGAAAATATGAGATGCTGTGAAAGTGCACTGAACTGGGATTTGTTTTTTCACAATGCTTTATATATTCGCATGAAAGTAGCAAATGATATAAACACTGGAGTTAATAGTGTTACAACAGGGGGACTTGAGTAATTCAAGCAAGGAAGATAAACATGAGGCATAAGAAAATTAATCACAGACTTCTTGTGCTACTAAGTAATTAACAGTTAAAATCATTTAACATGCAGAAGAACATCTAAAAGGGAAGAAAAATCCAAACACAAATGTATAAGAAAATATTTCTGAAGAGTCAGGTTGATTGGTGAATTTGCACAGTTTACTTGCTTTAAAGTTACTGGAATGTGAACTCCGAGTGTAGTAGCTTTTGAAGAGATGGAGAGTGTGAAGTGGTGTGGAGAGTTGATAGTGATGTTGCCCTCAGTCTTGGCTAGAGGTTTCTGTAGGTAATTTGTAGGTGTGACATAAGGAATGAATGAAACTTAAAGGTTAATGTTAATTGGTATCTCAGCTAGAATTCTTGAGATCCCTTTTGATTACTCACTGAAGTAAAACAGGCAGTGTAATTAGGAAGCAAACTGTGTCCTGGCTTTAATGCATCATTTTGCAAGTATGCTAGTGGTGGTTTTCCATGCACAAATGGAAGGAATTTTTATTCAGGAGCAGAGAACAGCCTGTCAGTTGGATGTCTTGATCTGGCATGTGGCCAGTGAGTGCATGTAACCTAAATTTTTGTTTACAATACCAATTATGTCAATTATGATAATAGATTTTTCTGTGGTTAGTAATTCTGTTGCAGGTGTTACTTTTTCCCCCCCCAATCTTTTTAATCTTATCAACACTGTGGATAGTAATTTATCTTAAGAAAACTTTTTCCAGCTCAAAAGCTAGCAAAATCAGACCCCTGTGTTATGAATGAAAAGCTGAAAATTGGTCTTTCTATTCTCCTGTCCTCTCTGGATTTAGTCTGAGTCTTGTATAAGTATCATCCCTGCAGTCTGGAGCTCTGGGGACAGTTCCCAAAAATCCTGTCCAAAGCATGGACATGGTCTCCTGGTTCTCAGTATTTTTTTTTTCTCCATGTCAAAATGCTTGTTCCTTTTCTGTCTATTGGATCTTTAACCTCTGGACGACAGATCCTGGTATTTGGGCCTAGATGAGTACTTCTTTTTTTCCCTTAGTGTGAGCTTGTATCTTAATGTATTTGTCCTTAGTGCATCTGCTGTGGTGGTGCATGGAAGTGTAAGGTAAGAAGTGCTGACGGCACCTACTCTGTTCTGTGGGAAAGCTGCTTTTTGCTGTAGCAATTGCAATCTTACCTTCAATAAGGGAAAAACAGTTTTTTGAAAGATGGGACCCCTAGCACATTAATGCCAACTCTGTCGTTGTTTGTGTGCAGTTTGTAGTACTTTAATAAATGGTTATCTGGAATGTTTGGTCCCGCAGCGGTGGAGAAACGATTAATGCTTCCCTGGCAATCAGACGTTGCTGAAGGATTGGAATGCCAAACCACATTTAGCTGACTGTCTGAATCTACCTGAAGTATCTGATTGATTTAATTGACCCACCTGACAGAATTATTTGGGTGCCACTTAAGATGCAGTGCTATTGATTTCAAATGCCCCACATATTTGCAACCATATGTATTCAAGGGACTTTAATTTTTAGAGTGCTGGGGGTCTGGGAAGTATCTTATTTTAACTAGCTTGCTGAACTGAGAAAAGATACTCTAATATATATTTTGATGAACTAAATGCTAGTAGTTGACAAAGAAATGCAAGGTTTAGAATGAATTTGTACAGAGGGAAGTATAGGTTGTTTTGTGTTGATAATATATGTTATATTCACTCTCTGTCTAGTGAGTAAGTCATCTTCAAATGACCAAGCAGTCTTTCAGGTGGCTTTGAAACAATCATTTATGTTTCAAGTTGACAATGCTGAAATTGAATGTTCACTTAGATTTTGACTGTCAGAGAGACCTAGAACTTGCCTGGTAACACACACTGACTCATAACAGCATTAATCAGAAAAGGTCTTAAGGTAAGTTGTATTACAAGCCAAAATAAGTGATGTTACAGTAGTTAAATTGGTTTGAAATACTGAAACTAATCTGGAAGTTAGTCAGGATGTGGTGAAGAGGCAAGGGTATTGCAAATGCCAGATTTCTTTTTGCAGACTGACTAGTGAATTTTTTCAGTGTCCAGCCTTTGAAGTGATACCTTCAAGTTAGCTTGAAATGCACCTTTTTGGAATAGTTAAATTGTTACAAAATTAACCTTACCTTAAAAAAAAAAAAAACACTTCTCCATTTCTAAGAAAAAGCAGTTACTTTAAATTTACTGCCTTCTATATGCACCTGAAGAAACATGTTTTGAAGATAAAAACACATTTCCTATTGATTCTGTGTTGCAGTTCTCTTAAGGAAGTCTGATTTTATTTGGTTACTGCAGGCTTCAGACCTGTTATTTGCGGTCTAATTGAATGTGTTTCATGACTTGTAGTAGAAGAATCTACCAGGTAGAATAAAGTGTAATGGTTTAAAATTAATCATATGTGGTCTGTTACTTGTGTTCCAATTAAATCCACTTTCAGTTGCCTGTTTTGCAAGTTGGAGTATTAAGTATAATAACTTTGCGTAGATAATGCTGTGCCTCCAATCTTACCAAATGCAGAAACTGGCCAGAATCTGGCATTTTGAGTATGCTTTTCCAATCCTGTCCATTCACAGTAGCAGATACCAGATTTTTCCAGCGTCTTCCTTGGAGAACCACATAATAGATGGGGGAGTGTTTGCAGTGGCACCACTGGGAGGGAATATTTGGGTTCCCCTGTCAGCAGTTATCATTCTTTGCATCAGGCTGGAGTGGGTTGGAGTTCAAATGGGCAGGTTACATGTGCTGCTCAAACTGTTATTTATAGTGGCCCTTAGGGAAGAAGCAACAGAAAGGATATATACACTGGGAGGGCAACAACAGAAAGGTGCCAGGTTTGCCTCATTGGCTGGTTAGATAAGGCTTCTTGATTGCAAGAGGAGGGAAAGATAAAATCAAGTTGAACATTTAAAGGGAGGGAGGGGAAATGGAGCAAATTTGAAGACCCTCAAAATGTCAAATAATTTGTCACACACATTCATCTGCTAGCTCATAAACGTCAGTTCTTGTAAAAAGCATTTCCAGCTTTTCCTTGGATCTAACTTTCCAGAAGGTTTCAGGGTATACAGCTGAGTTTCAGAGTTCAACTGATTTTTTCAGTTTTTTTAAAGACCTCTGAATCAGTCATCTCTTGTAATTTTTGCTGCTCTCCTAACCTTGAAAAAGGATTGTTGCTCTTGCGAGAGACATCTTGAAGGCTGGTTGGCAATCATGGAATCCAACTAGGAAAGCATTTTTATTTACTTCAGTTACCTGGCATGAAAGCTAAGCCTTAGGAAAGAACTGTTTCAGCTGCCTTTGTTAGCGTATCCACAGATGAGTCACTGACAGCACAGGTTTGCTCTTGGGGATCTTTTTTCCCTTCCTCTTAGCTTGGAGGTGACTTTGTGATCATGTAGAGAAACAACCAACCCACTCCTGCCCCCATCCCATTTTGTTCTTGCTTTTTTAGAATTGCAAGAGCAAGCTTTCAGACTGCCAGTGCCAGACCACAGTTGTGGGTTGCAAATGTTTTACAGACTAGTCCATCTAATATTGCAGTAGTTCTGCTTTTCTGGACATTTCAGACCTGCTGCCAAACATCCTTTCCCACCATTTTAACCTGGATCTCTTAACAGTGGGCTGCTTCTAGAGGCCCGTGGGATGTGCCACAAAGAATGAAGCTCACGTACGAGGTTTAGGTGCGTGACACTGTAAGCCTGCACTTCTGTTAGAACATAGATGTGGGCCCTCAAGAAAACCAAGAGGGGCGGTTGGTCAAAATGGCTATCCTTGCCAAAATTACAACCATGTGGTTTCATAGTGCCTTTCTTCATATTTTCAGTATCCAATAAAAAAAAATATGTTCAATAATTCTGCATTTTTAGCTTTGAAATCTATTGCTAACACAGTATTGTGAAACATACAAACTAAGGAGTTTTTGTTAATTTGAAGATGCAGTGAGCTTAGGTACTGATAATAACAGTAGTGGGAAAAGTGCCCAAGGAATATGATATTTTGTTGCAACTATCATGTATATATTAAATTAATTCTAAGATCGTTTTCATTCCCTGATGAGCTGTGTTCTGGTTAATGCGCACTCCAGAGTCTGCTCCTAAAGCCCTGATAAATGCAGTCTCTTGGAATGTTTTTAAGACAATGGCTATTTAATGAATAGCTTGTGTGTACAGGAGAAAAGAATGAGCTTGATTGCTTACAGTCTGACATTTGAAAAAGCATTTTTTTAGATCTCTTGTATTTGCATATCTAATTGCTATGTAATCAAAACTAAGTGAACTGTAGCTACTTGAAACCAAAAAATGAAAGGCAATCATCTTTACAGGGAGAAATATCCCACTCATATGCAAGCCTGTCTGAATATTAGAATTATATTCTTCTTGTGTTTAATTATAGGTGTCTGACTGAGCAGTAAATTTATGCCTCTGTATTAAAGGAGTGAATGTGACCCTGAAACATCAGCTTTCCTTTGTTGAAGCAAAGCGTTGGCATTGAGAGAACTTAGCAGTGTTGTGTATTTTGGTGATAAGGGATTGTGCCAGAATAGCTGTTAATTACCTGCTTTGTTTGATATGGAAAGTAGTGGTTCCGCACTTTTCTTCCACCAGTGACAGTACTCAATTAAAACTTGTATTAAACAGTGATAATGCCCTCGTTTATCTGGTGGAGAAGATGTGAGGTGAAGAAAATTAACAGGATTTTTTCAACTGTGTGGAGGCGGCTTTGTTTTTTCTTCATGAACCTAGTTACAGTAAAGTAAAACGAGTTTTGACTTCGGGGTGGGGGTGTGGGGTTATGGGTTTTGGTGTTTTGGGATAATTTTTTTAATCTCTTCATGACTTTTAATTTTGCACTTTGCTAATCGTGGCTGCAGTAGAAGTTAAAAATACCCTTAACTCTAATGTGGAGGTTATAAAACTAAAAGATCTATTCCAAGTAATTCCTCTGTGTGAAGCGTCTGAGCTTTTGCATTCCAAGTATTTGAAGCATGTTTTCTAATGTAGTTGGTTTTCACAGCTTTTGTTCATATTTATTTTATAAAGAAACTTCCTCAGGTCTGATCTTGCACGTTTTTGTAATCGTTTAGTATTTTACATTTGTTAAATATGTGACAAAATGGAATGCAGTATTTTGGGTGGGAACCCTTCAGTCTGAGATAGGATTTTCTAAGTATTAGCTATGGTTTGCATATCTAAACAGCAATAGCAAGCCAGGATTAAGGCGAGGAAGTTAACGTAAAGGAAAGATCTGGCAATATGTGTGGATCGTTCAGGTAGCAATGCTGAAGAATAGAGTGAAATTAAAAACATATGTAACGCATCAGTAGACCATAAGAAAGGGTATAGAATTGTTACATAAGACTTCAGTGTTTTTTCTTTCATTCATCCAAAGAAATTAAGGAATGGCTTGGTTGCTTTACAAAGTTTGGAAGATCCGTGTTCAAGCTTGAGCAGCTTTATTCTGGAGTGAAAGCTGAATGTTTGATGCTAGACTAATTTGGCCAAAAATGTGAAACAGTAAATGAAAAGGAGTAATTACTGTAAGAGCTTTAAAGTGTGTATACAAAATTCTTTTGAAGATCTCAGTGGATATGTCGATGCATGGTAATTCAACTAGAACTTCAGAGCTTCAAGCTCAGGTGAACAGAGGTCACATGCAGAAAGTAAGATTGATTGCGTGCAATAATTAGGCACAATTAATAAAGTTTGTGCAGAAGGTATATTGCATGTACTGAATGGTTCGGAGTAATAACTAGTCTTACATATAAACTTAGAATTAAGCAAAGAAACACAATCATTGCAGATAAAACAGTACCTTAAAAGGCTTTGGAAGGTGTGGAAAACTTCATTTTCTTTTGTTGAAAAGCTGAATGGAGTATCACTGTTAAAGAGCAGAAAGCTAGCTTTTAGTTGCTAGTGGAACTTTGTAATCTCACAGAACACAAGCAAACTGCAGTGAAAAGTTCTATATGAATTTATCATGGTTTACAGAAAGAAAACTAAAAAGCAGTGGTTAGATCTCATAAATAGCATGCTTTTGAAGTGGTGCTTTTCTTTTGAAGTAAATGTTTTCTGGGCATGTTAATTGATAAATTCAATGAAATTATTTAATTGCTTATAATTAGCAATAAATTTTCATGACTATTGATTAGATTTTCTTTAGATAGTTCACAAAGTCAATAAATATACATTTATTTCCACTCGCCACACATTTCCCCTTTCATACAAAGTAAATGGTGATAAGCAATAAATAAGGATTTGATAAGGTGTTTTATGATCTGACTTTTTAAAAAATGGAATGATCTCTGTGCATTTGTTTAACTGTTTTTCCTATTTTCTTCTGCACTGTAAAATAAAAAGTGGAATGTGAATTTGAGGTGCATTTAGATTAGTAGAATTATTTCATGGCATAGTAGTGCTGAAACACTGTATTAGTATAACTGTGTTAGCTCATCCGTATGGTATTAGGTTCTGCAGTGGTTAATAGCTTCTGTGATCAGACATGATCATAGAACAGTCCTTTCACTTTATAGGTGAGTGTTGCAACTTGCACTGTCCAGTCACAGGTAGTTTTTCTAGTATGGAAGCTAGTTTGTTGGGGCTTCCTTAAACTGACTTACATCTATTTAGTTTAAACCTGTCATAAAAAGCTGAGGACTATGAAAGCCAACCGTATCCTGGGCTGCATCAGGAGAAGTGTGGCCAGCAGGTCAAGCGAGGGGATCCTCCCCCCTCTACTCTGCTCTGGTGAGACCCCACCTGGAGTGCTGTGTCCAGCTGTGGA